>NC_088419.1:99679103-99849103 GCF_034236695.1 Oncorhynchus nerka
TATAGTGTATAGTGATGTGTAATAGTGATAGACGTGCATAGTGACGTGTATAGTGACGTGTATAGTGATGTGCATAGTGACGTGTATAGTGACAGCGCACATAGTGTATAGTGACGTGTATAGTGACGTGTATAGTGATGTGTATAGCGATGTGTATAGTGATGTGTATAGTGACGTGCATAGTGTATGACGAGCGCATAGTGACGTGCACAGTATAGTGACGTGTATAGTGACGTGTATAGTGACGTGTACAGTGATGTGTATAGTGTATAGTGACGTGTATAGTGATGACGTATAGTGACGTGTATAGCGACGTGCATAGTGATGTGTATAGTGTATAGTGACGTGCATAGTGATGTGTATAGTGTATAGTGACGTGTATAGTGATGTGTACAGTGATGTGCATAGTGACGTGTATAGTGACGTGCATAGTGATGTGCATAGTGACGCATGTATAGTGATGTGTATAGTGACGTGCATAGTGACGTGCATAGTGCATAGTGACGTGTATAGTGATGTGTATAATGATGTGTATAGTGATGTATATAGTGATGTGTATAGTGACGTGTACGGTGATGTGTATAGTGATGTGTATAGTGACGTGTATAGTATATAGTGACGTGTATAGTGACGTATAGTGTGTGTATAGTGTATAGTGATGTGTATAGTGACGTGTATAGTGACGTGCATAGTGTATAGTGACGTGTATAGTGTATAGTGATGTGCATAGTGATCGTGTATAGTGATGTGTATAGTGACGTGTATAGACGTGCATAGTGACGTGTATAGTGATGTATAGTGTATAGTGATGTGTATAGTGTATAGTGATGTATATAGTGATGTGTATAGTGATGTATAGTGACGTGTATAGTGACGTATAGTGAGTGCATATGACGTGCATAGTGACGCGACAGTGATAGTGATGTGTATAGTGACGTGTATAGTGACGTGTATAGTGACGTGCATAGTGATGTGTATAGTGATCCGTACAGTGATGCGTATAGTGATAGTGATGTGTATAGTGAAGTGTATAGTGACGTGTATAGTGTATGGTGATGTATAGTGATGTGTATAGTGATATGTAGTGTATAGTGATGTGTATAGTGACGTGTATAGTGCATAGTGATGTGTATAATGATGTGTATAGTGATGTGTATAGTGTATAGTGACGTGTATATATGTGAGTGATAGTGACGTAGTGATAGTGATGTGTATAGTGATGTGTATAGTGTATAGTGATGTGTATAGACGATGTATAGTGATGTGTATAGTGATGTGTATAGTGATGTGTATAGTGATGTGTATCAGTGTATAGTGATAGTGTATAGTGACGTATAGTGATGTGTATAGTGATGTGTATAGTGATGTGTAATAGTGTATAGTGATGTGTATAGTGTATAGATAGTGTATAGTGTGTATAGTGATGTGTATAGTGAGTGTATAGTGATGTGTAATAGTGTATAGTGATGTGTATAGTGATGTGTATAGTGATGTGTATAGTGATGTGTATAGTGATGTATAGTGATGTATAGTGTATAGTGATGTGTATAGTATGTATAGTGATGTGTATAGTGATGTGTATAGTGTGTGTATAGTGATGTGTATAGTGATGTGTATAGTGATGTGTATAGTGATGTGTATGTATAGTGATGTGTATAGTGATGTGTATAGTGACGTGTATAGTGATGTGTATAGTATAGTGATGTGTATAGTGACGTGTATAGTGATGTGTATAGTGATGTGTATAGTAGATGTATAGTGATGTGTATAGTGATGTGTATAGTGATGTGTATATAGTGTATAGTGATGTATAGTGATGTGTATAGTGATGTGTATAGTGATGTGTATAGTGTATAGTGATGTATAGTGATGTGTATAGTGATGTGTATAGTGATGTGTATAGTGATACGTAGTGATGTGTATAGTGATGTGTATAGTGATGCATAGTGTATAGTGAGTGTATAGTGATGCATAGTGATATGAGTGATGACTGTATAACGATAGTGTATAGTGATGTGTATAGTGATAGTGATGACGTATAGTGACGTGTACAGTGATGTGTATAGTGACGTGTATAGTGATGTGTAGCGAGTGATGTGTATAGTGATGTGTATAGTGATATGTATAGTGATGTGTATAGTGACGATGTGACGTGTATAGCGACAGTGCGCAGTGACGCGAGTGATGTGATGTGTATAGTGATGTAACGACGTGTATAGTGATGTGTATAGTGAGCGACGTAGTGACGTGTGTATAGTGATGTGTATAGTGACGTGTATATGTGTATGAGTGATGTGTATAGTGATGTGTATAGTGATGTGTATAGTGATGTGTATGATGTGTATAGTGATGTGTATAGTGATGTGTATAGTGATGTGTATAGTGATGTGTGTATAGTGATGTGTATAGTGTATAGTGATGTGTATAGTGATGTGTATAGTGATGTGTATAGTGATGTGTATAGTGATGTGTATAGTGATGTGTATAGTGATGTGTATAGTGTATAGTGACGTGTATAATGATGTGTATAGTGATGTGTATAGTGATGTGTATAGTGATGTGTATAGTGATGTGTATAGTGATGTGTATAGTGATGTGTATAGTGATAGTGATGTATGCATAGTGACGTGTATAGTGATGTGTATAGTGATGTGATGTGTATAGTGACGTGTATAGTGATGTGTATAGTGTATAGTGATGTGTATAGTGTATAGTGATGTGTATAGTGATGTGTATAGTGATGTGTATAGTGATGTGTATAGTGTATAGTGATGTGTATAGTGATGTGTATGATGTGTATAGTGATGTGTATAGTGATGTGTATAGTGATGTGTATAGTGATGTGTATAGTGATGTATAGTGATGTGATGTGTATAGTGATGTGTATAGTGATGTGTATAGTGATGTGAGTGTATAGTGATGTGTATAGTGATGTGTATAGTGATGTGTATAGTGATGTGTATAGTGATGTGTATAGTGATGTGTATAGTGAGTGTATAGTGATGTGTATAGTGATGTGTATAGTGATGTGTATAGTGTATAGTGATGTGTATAGTGATGTGTATAGTGATGTGTATAGTGATGTGTATAGTGATGTGTATAGTGATGTGTATAGTGATGTGTATAGTGATCTGTATAGTGATGTGTATAGTGATGTGTATAGTGATGTGTATAGTGATGTGTATAGTGATGTGTATAGTGTGTATAGTGATGTGTATAGTGATGTGTATAGTGATGTGTATAGTGATGTGTATAGTGATCTGTATATAGTGTATAGTGATGTGTATAGTGATGTGTATAGTGATGTATAGTGATGTGTATAGTGATGTGTATAGTGATGTGTATAGTGATGTGTAATAGTGATGTGTATAGTGATGTGTATAGTGATGTGTATAGTGATGTGTATAGTGATGTGTATAGTGATCTGTATAGTGATGTGTATAGTGATGTGTATAGTGATGTGTATAGTGATGTATAGTGATGTGTATAGTGATGTGTATAGTGATGTGTATAGTGATGTGTATATGAGTGTATAGTGATGTGTATAGTGATGTGTATGAGTGTATAGTGATGTGTATAGTGATGTGTATAGTGATGTGTATAGTGTATAGTGATGTGTATAATGATGTGTATAGTGATGTGTATAGTGATGTGTATAGTGATGTGTATAGTGTATATGTGATGTGTATAGTGATGTGTATAGTGATGTGTATAGTGATGTGTATAGTGATGTGTATAGTGTATAGTGATGTGTATAGTGATGTGTATAGTGATGTGTATATGATGTGTATAGTGATGTGTATAGTGATGTGTATAGTGATGTGTATGAGTGTATAGTGATGTGTATAGTGATGTGTATAGTGATGTGTATAGTGATGTGTATAGTGATGTGTATATATAGTGATGTGTATAGTGATGTGTATAGTGATGTGTATAGTGATGTGTATAGTGATGTGTATAGTGATGTGTATAGTGATGTGTATAGTGATGTGTATAGTGTATAGTGATCTGTATAGTGATGTGTATAGTGATGTGTATAGTGATGTGTATAGTGATGTGTATAGTGATGTGTATAGTGTATAGTGATGTGTATAGTGATGTGTATAGTGATGTGTATAGTGTATAGTGATGTGTATAATGATGTGTATAGTGATGTGTATAGTGATGTGTATAGTGATGTGTATAGTGATGTGTATAGTGTATAGTGATCTGTATAGTGATGTGTATAGTGATGTGTATAGTGATGTGTATAGTGATGTGTATAGTGTATAGTGATGTGTATAGTGATGTGTATAGTGAGTGATAATGATGTATATAGTGATGTGTATAGTGATGTGTATAGTGATGTGTATAGTGATGTGTATAGTGATGTGTATAGTGATGTGTATAATGATGTATATAGTGATGTGTATAGTGATGTGTATAGTGATGTGTATAGTGATGTGTAATAGTGTATAGTGATGTGTATAGTGATGTGTATAGTGATGTGTATAGTGATGTGTGTAGTGATGTGTATAGTGATGTGTATAGTGATGTGTATAGTGATGTATATAGTGATGTGTATAGTGATGTGTATAGTGATGTGTATAGTGATGTGTATAGTGATGTGTATAGTGATGTGTAATAGTGTATAGTGATGTGTATAGTGATGTGTATAGTGATGTGTATAGTGATGTGATAGTGTATAGTGATGTGTATAGTGATGTGTATAGTGATGTGTATAATGATGTGTATAGTGATGTGTGTAGTTTAGGTTGATGTGTATAGTGATGTGTATAGTGATGTGTATAGTGATGTGTATAGTGATGTGTATATGATGTGTATAGTGATGTGTATAGTGATGTGTAGTTTAGGTTGATGTGTATAGTGATGTGTATAGTGATGTATATAGTGATGTGTATAGTGATGTGTGTATTAGGTTGATGTGTATAGTGATGTGTATAGTGATGTGTATAGTGATGTGTATAGTTGATGTGTATAGTGATGTGTAGTTTAGTTGATGTGTATAGTGGTGTGTATAGTGATGTATATAGTGATGTGTATAGTGATGTGTATAGTGATGTGTATAGTGATGTGTATAGTGATGTGTATAGTGTATAGTGATGTGTATAGTGATGTGTATAGTGATGTGTATAGTGTGTGTATAGTGATGTGTATAGTGATGTGTATAGTGATGTGTATAGTGGTGTGTATAGTGATGTGTATAGTGATGTGTATAGTGATGTGTATAGTGATGTGTATAGTGATGTGTATAGTGATGTGTATAGTGATGTGTATAGTGTATAGTGATGTGTATAGTGATGTGTATAGTGATGTGTATAGTGATGTGTATAGTGATGTGTAATAGTGTATAGTGATGTGTATAGTGATGTGTATAGTGATGTGTATAGTGTGTAGTGATAGTGATGTGTATAGTGATGTGTATAGTGATGTGTATAGTGATGTGTATAGTGATGTGTATAGTGTATAGTGATGTGTATAGTGATGTGTATAGTGATGTGTATAGTGATGTATAGTGATGTGTATAGTGATGTGTATAGTGATGTGTATAGTGATGTGTATAGTGTATAGTGTGTGTAATAGTGATGATGTGTATAGTGATGTGTATATGATGTGTATAGTGATGTGTATAGTGATGTGTATAGTGTATAGTGATGTGTATAGTGATGTGTATAGTGATGTGTATAGTGATGTGTATAGTGTATAGTGATGTGTATAGTGATGTGTATAGTGATGTGTATAGTGATGTGTATAGTGATGTGTATAGTGTATAGTGATGTGTATAATGATGTGTATAGTGATGTGTATAGTGATGTGTATAGTGATGTGTATAGTGATGTGTATAGTGATGTGTATAGTGTATAGTGATGTGTATAATGTGTGTATAGTGATGTGTATAATGATGTGTATAGTGATGTGTATAGTGATGTGTATAGTGATGTGTATAGTGATGTGTATAGTGATGTGTATAGTGATGTGTATGATGTGTATAGTGATGTGTATAGTGATCTGTATAGTGATGTGTATAGTGATGTGTATAGTGATGTGTATAGTGTATAGTGATCTGTATAGTGATGTGTATAGTGATGTGTATAGTGATGTGTATAGTGATGTGTATAGTGATGTGTATAGTGATGTGTATAGTGATGTGTATAGTGTATAGTGATGTGTATAGTGATGTGTATAGTGATGTATATAGTGATGTGTATAGTGATGTGTATAGTGATGTGTATAGTGATGTGATCTGTATAGTGATGTGTATAGTGATGTGTATAGTGATGTGTATAGTGATGTGTATAGTAGTGATGTGTATAGTGATGTGTATAGTGATGTGTATAGTGATGTGTATAATGATGTGTATAGTGATGTGTATAGTGATGTGTATAGTGATGTGTATAGTGATGTATAGTGATGTGTATAGTGATGTGTATAATGATGTATATAGTGATGTGTATAGTGATGTGTATAGTGATGTGTATAGTGATGTGTATAGTGTATAGTGATGTGTATAGTGATGTGTATAGTGATGTGTATAGTGATGTGTATAGTGATGTGTATAGTGATGTGTATATGAGTGTATATGATGTATATAGTGATGTGTATAGTGATGTGTATAGTGATGTGTATAGTGATGTGTATATAGTATAGTGATGTGTATAGTGTATAGTGATGTGTATAGTGATGTGTATAGTGATGTGTATAGTGATGTATATAGTGTATAGTGATGTGTATAGTGATGTGTATATGTGTATGTGTATAGTGATGTGTATAGTGATGTGTATAGTGATGTGTATAGTGTATAGTGATGTGTATAGTGATGTGTATAGTGATGTGTATAGTGATGTGTATAGTGATGTGTATATAGTGATGTGTATAGTGATGTATAGTGATGTATATAGTGATGTGTATAGTGAGTGTATAGTGATGTGTATAGTGATGTGTATAGTGATGTGTATAGTGATGTGTATATGATGTATATAGTGATGTGTATAGTGATGTGTATAGTGATGTGTATAGTGATGTGTATAGTGATGTGTATAGTGATGTGTATAATGATGTGTATAGTGATGTGTATAGTGATGTGTATAGTGATGTGTATAGTGATGTGATGTGTATAGTGATGTGTATAGTGATGTGTATAGTGATGTGTATAGTGATGTGTATAGTGATGTGTATAGTGATGTGTATAGTAGTGTATAGTGATGTATATAGTGATGTGTATAGTGATGTGTATAGTGATGTGTATAGTGATGTGTATAGTGATGTGTATAGTGATGTGTAGTGTAGTGATGTGTATAGTGATGTGTATAGTGATGTGTATAGTGTATATAGTGTATAGTGATGTGTATAGTGATGTGTATAGTGATGTGTATAGTGATGTGTATAGTGATGTGTATAGTGATGTGTATAGTGATGTGTATAGGTTGATGTGTATAGTGATGTGTATAGTGATGTGTATAGTGATGTGTATAGTGATGTGTATAGTGATGTGTGTAGTGATTTATAGTGTATAGTGATGTGTATAGTGATGTGTATAGTGATGTGTATAGTGATGTATAGTGATGTGTATAGTGATGTGTATAGTGATGTATATAGTGGTGTGATGATGTATATAGTGATGTGTATAGTGATGTGTAGTGGTGTGTATAGTGATGTATATAGTGATGTGTATAGTGATGTGTATAGTGGTGTGTATAGTGATGTGTATAGTGATGTGTATAGTGTATAGTGATGTGTATAGTGATGTGTATAGTGATGTGTATAGTGGTGTGTATAGTGATGTGTATAGTGGTGTGTATAGTGATGTGTATAGTGATGTGTATAGTGATGTGTATAGTGATGTGTATAGTGATGTGTATAGTGATGTGTATAGTGATGTGTATAGTGATGTGTATAGTGATGTGTATAGTGATAGTGATGTGTATAGTGATGTGTATAGTGATGTGTATAGTGATGTGTATAGTGATGTGTAATAGTGTATAGTGATGTGTATAGTGATGTGTATAGTGATGTGTATAGTGTATAGTGATGTGTATAGTGATGTGTATAGTGATGTGTATAGTGATGTGTATAGTGATGTGTATAGTGATGTGTATAGTGATGTGTATAGTGATGTGTATAGTGATGTGTATAGTGATGTGTATATGATGTATAGTGATGTGTATAGTGATGTGTATAGTGATGTGTATAGTGATGTGTATGTGTATAGTGATGTGTAATAGTGTATAGTGATGTGTATAGTGATGTGTATAATGATGTGTATAGTGATGTGTATAGTGATGTGTATAGTGTATAGTGATGTGTATAGTGATGTGTATAGTGATGTGTATAGTGATGTGTATAGTGTATAGTGATGTGTATAATGAGTGTATAGTGATGTGTATAGTGATGTGTATAGTGATGTGTATAGTGTATAGTGATGTGTATAATGATGTGTATAGTGATGTGTATAGTGATGTGTATAGTGATGTGTATAGTGATGTGTATAGTGATGTGTATAGTGTATAGTGATGTGTATAGTGATGTGTATAGTGATGTGTATAATGATGTGTATAGTGATGTGTATGATGTGTATAGTGATGTGTATAGTGATGTGTATAGTGATGTGTATAGTGATGTGTATAGTGATGTGTATGTGTATAATGATGTGTATAGTGATGTGTATAGTGATGTGTATAGTGATGTGTATAGTGATGTGTATAGTGATGTGTATAGTGTATAGTGATCTGTATAGTGATGTGTATAGTGATGTGTATAGTGATGTGTATAGTGATGTGTATAGTGTATAGTGATGTGTATAGTGATGTGTATAGTGATGTGTATAGTGTATAGTGATGTGTATAATGATGTGTATAGTGATGTGTATAGTGATGTGTATAGTGATGTGTATAGTGATGTGTATAGTGTATAGTGATCTGTATAGTGATGTGTATAGTGATGTGTATAGTGATGTGTATAGTGATGTGTATAGTGATGTGTATAGTGTATAGTGATGTGTATAGTGATGTGTATAGTGATGTGTATAATGATGTATATAGTGATGTGTATAGTGATGTGTATAGTGATGTGTATAGTGATGTGTATAGTGATGTGTATAGTGAGTGTATAATGATGTATAGTGATGTGTATAGTGATGTGTATAGTGATGTGTATAGTGATGTGTAATAGTGTATAGTGATGTGTATAGTGATGTGTATAGTGATGTGTATAGTGATAGTGATGTGTATAGTGATGTGTATAGTGATGTGATGATGTATATAGTGATGTGTATAGTGATGTGTATAGTGATGTGTATAGTGATGTGTATAGTGATGTGTATAGTGATGTGTAATAGTGTATAGTGATGTGTATAGTGATGTGTATAGTGATGTGTATAGTGATGTATATGAGTGTATAGTGATGTGTATAGTGATGTGTATAATGATGTGTATAGTGATGTGTATAGTGATGTGTGTTTAGTGATGTGTATAGTGATGTGTATAGTTTAGGTTGATGTGTATAGTGATGTGTATAGTGATGTGTATAATGATGTGTATAGTGTGTATAGTGATGTAGTTTATGATGTGTATATAGTGATGTGTATAGTTGATGTGTATAGTGATGTGTATAGTGATGTGTATAGTTGAGGTTGATGTGTATAGTGATGTGTATAGTGATGTATATAGTGGTGTGTAGTTTAGTTGATGTGTATAGTGGTGTGTAGTTTAGGTTGATGTGTATAGTGGTGTGTATAGTGATGTATATAGTGATGTGTATAGTGATGTGTATAGTGGTGTGTATAGTGATGTGTATAGTGATGTGTATAGTGTATAGTGATGTGTATAGTGATGTGTATAGTGATGTGTATAGTGGTGTGTATAGTGATGTGTATAGTGGTGTGTATAGTGATGTGTATAGTGATGTGTATAGTGATGTGTATAGTGATGTGTATAGTGATGTGTATAGTGATGTGTATAGTGATGTGTATAGTGGTGTGTATAGTGATGTGTATAGTGATGTGTAATAGTGTATAGTGATGTGTATAGTGATGTGTATAGTGGTGTGTATAGTGATGTGTATAGTGATGTGTATAGTGATGTGTATAGTGATGTGTATAGTGTATAGTGATGTGTATAGTGATCTGTATAGTGATGTGTATAGTGATGTGTATAGTGATGTGTATAGTGATGTGTATAGTGATGTGTATAGTGTATAGTGATGTGTATAGTGATGTGTATAGTGATGTGTATAGTGATGTGTAATAGTGTATAGTGATGTGTATAGTGATGTGTATAGTGATGTGTATAGTGATGTGTAATAGTGTATAGTGATGTGTATAGTGATGTGTATAGTGATGTGTATAGTGATGTGTATAGTGATGTGTAATAGTGATGTGTATAGTGATGTGTATAGTGATGTGTATAGTGATGTGTATAGTGATGTGTATAGTGTATAGTGATGTGTATAGTGATGTGTATAGTGATGTGTATAGTGATGTGTAATAGTGATGTGTATAGTGATGTGTATATGATGTGTATGTGTATAGTGATGTGTATAGTGATGTGTATAGTGATGTGTATGAGTGATAGTGTATAGTGATGTGTATAGTGATGTGTATAGTGATGTGTATAGTGTATAGTGATGTGTATAGTGATGTGTATAGTGATGTGTATAGTGATGTGTATAGTGATGTGTATAGTGATGTGTATAGTGATGTGTATAGTGATCTGTATAGTGATGTGTATAGTGATGTGTATAGTGATGTGTATAGTGATGTGTATAGTGTATAGTGATGTGTAATAGTGTATAGTGATGTGTATAGTGATGTGTATAATGATGTGTATAGTGATGTGTATAGTGATGTGTATAGTGTATAGTGATGTGTATAGTGATGTGTATAGTGATGTGTATAGTGATGTGTATAGTGTATAGTGATGTGTATAATGATGTGTATAGTGATGTGTATAGTGATGTGTATAGTGATGTGTATAGTGTATAGTGATGTGTATAATGATGTGTATAATGATGTGTATAGTGATGTGTATAGTGATGTGTATAGTGATGTGTATAGTGATGTGTATAGTGATGTGTATAGTGTATAGTGATGTGTATAATGATGTGTATAGTGATGTGTATAGTGATGTGTATAGTGATGTGTATAGTGATGTGTATAGTGTATAGTGATGTGTATAGTGATGTGTATAGTGATGTGTATAGTGTATAGTGATGTGTATAGTGATGTGTATAGTGATGTGTATAGTGATGTGTATAGTGTATAGTGATGTGTATAGTGATGTGTATAGTGATGTGTATAGTGATGTGTATAGTGATGTGTATAGTGATGTGTATAGTGTATAGTGATGTGTATAGTGATGTGTATAGTGATGTGTATAGTGTATAGTGATGTGTATAGTGATGTGTATAGTGATGTGTATAGTGATGTGTATAGTGATGTGTATAGTGATGTGTATAGTGTATAGTGATGTGTATAGTGATGTGTATAGTGATGTGTATAATGATGTATATAGTGATGTGTATAGTGATGTGTATAGTGATGTGTATAGTGATGTGTATAGTGATGTGTATAATGATGTGTATAGTGATGTGTATAGTGATGTGTATAGTGATGTGTATAGTGATGTGTAATAGTGTATAGTGATGTGTATAGTGATGTGTATAGTGATGTGTATAGTGATGTGTATAGTGATGTGTATAGTGATGTGTATAGTGATGTGTATAGTGATGTATATAGTGATGTGTATAGTGATGTGTATAGTGATGTGTATAGTGATGTGTATAGTGATGTGTAATAGTGTATAGTGATGTGTATAGTGATGTGTATAGTGATGTGTATAGTGATGTGTATAGTGATGTATATAGTGATGTGTATAGTGATCTGTATAGTGATGTGTATAGTGATGTGTATAGTGATGTGTATAGTGATGTGTATAGTGATGTGTATAGTGATGTGTGTAGTTTAGGTTGATGTGTATAGTGATGTGTAGTTTAGGTTGATGTGTATAGTGATGTGTATAGTGATGTGTAGTTTAGGTTGATGTGTATAGTGATGTGTATAGTGATGTATATAGTGGTGTGTAGTTTAGGTTGATGTATATAGTGATGTGTAGTTTAGGTTGATGTGTATAGTGGTGTGTATAGTGATGTATATAGTGATGTGTATAGTGATGTGTATAGTGGTGTGTATAGTGATGTGTATAGTGATGTGTATAGTGTATAGTGATGTGTATAGTGATGTGTATAGTGATGTATATAGTGATGTGTATAGTGATGTGTATAGTGATGTGTATAGTGATGTGTATAGTGATGTGTATAGTGATGTGTAATAGTGTATAGTGATGTGTATAGTGATGTGTATAGTGATGTGTATAGTGATGTGTATAGTGATGTGTATAGTGATCTGTATAGTGATGTGTATAGTGATGTGTATAGTGATGTGTATAGTGATGTGTATAGTGATGTGTATAGTGATAGTTTAGGTTGATGTGTATAGTGATGTGTAGTTTAGGTTGATGTGTATAGTGATGTGTATAGTGATGTGTGTAGTTTAGGTTGATGTGTATAGTGATGTGTATAGTGATGTATATAGTGGTGTGAGTTTAGGTTGATGTATATAGTGGTGTGTAGTTTAGGTTGATGTGTATAGTGGTGTGTATAGTGATGTATATAGTGATGTGTATAGTGATGTGTATAGTGATGTGTATAGTGATGTGTATAGTGATGTGTATAGTGTATAGTGATGTGTATAGTGATGTGTATAGTGATGTGTATAGTGGTGTGTATAGTGATGTGTATAGTGGTGTGTATAGTGATGTGTATAGTGGTGTGTATAGTGATGTGTATAGTGGTGTGTATAGTGATGTGTATAGTGGTGTGTATAGTGATGTGTATAGTGATGTGTATAGTGATGTGTATAGTGATGTGTATAGTGGTGTGTATAGTGATGTGTATAGTGATGTGTAATAGTGTATAGTGATGTGTATAGTGATGTGTATAGTGTATAGTGGTGTGTATAGTGATGTGTATAGTGATGTGTATAGTGATGTGTATAGTGGTGTGTATAGTGATGTGTATAGTGGTGTGTATAGTGATGTGTATAGTGGTGTGTATAGTGATGTGTATAGTGGTGTGTATAGTGATGTGTATAGTGGTGTGTATAGTGATGTGTATAGTGATGTATATAGTGGTGTGTATAGTGATGTGTATAGTGATGTGTATAGTGTATAGTGGTGTGTATAGTGATGTGTATAGTGGTGTGTATAGTGATGTGTATAGTGGTGTGTATAGTGATGTATATAGTGGTGTGTAGTTTAGGTTGATGTGTATAGTGATGTGTATAGTGATGTGTATAGTGATGTGTATAGTGATGTGTATAGTGATGTATATAGTGGTGTGTAGTTTAGGTTGATGTGTATAGTGATGTGTATAGTGTATAGTGGTGTGTATAGTGATGTGTATAGTGGTGTGTATAGTGATGTATATAGTGGTGTGTATAGTGATGTATATAGTGGTGTGTATAGTGATGTATATAGTGTATAGTGATGTGTATAGTGATGTGTATAGTGTATAGTGATGTGTATAGTGGTGTGTAGTTTAGGTTGATGTGTATAGTGGTGTGTATAGTGATGTGTATAGTGGTGTGTAGTTTAGGTTGATGTGTATAGTGATGTGTATAGTGATGTGTATAGTGATGTGTTTAGGTTGATGTGTATAGTGATGTGTATAGTGATGTGTATAGTGATGTGTATAGTGATGTGTATAGTGATGTGTAGTTTAGGTTGATGTGTATAGTGATGTGTATAGTGATGTATATAGTGATGTGTATAGTGATGTGTGAGTTTAGGTTGATGTGTATAGTGATGTGTATAGTGATGTATATAGTGGTGTGTAGTTTAGGTTGATGTATATAGTGGTGTGTAGTTTAGGTTGATGTGTATAGTGGTGTGTATAGTGATGTATATAGTGATGTGTATAGTGATGTGTATAGTGGTGTGTATAGTGATGTGTATAGTGATGTGTATAGTGTATAGTGATGTGTGATGTGTATAGTGATGTGTATAGTGGTGTGTATAGTGATGTGTATAGTGGTGTGTATAGTGATGTGTATAGTGATGTGTATAGTGATGTGTATAGTGATGTGTATAGTGATGTGTATAGTGATGTGTATAGTGATGTGTATAGTGATGTGTATAGTGGTGTGTATAGTGATGTGTATAGTGATGTGTAATAGTGTATAGTGATGTGTATAGTGATGTGTATAGTGATGTGTATAGTGATGTGTATAGTGATGTGTATAGTGATGTGTATAGTGTATAGTGATGTGTATAGTGATCTGTATAGTGATGTGTATAGTGATGTGTATAGTGATGTGTATAGTGATGTGTATAGTGATGTGTATAGTGTATAGTGATGTGTATAGTGATGTGTATAGTGATGTGTATAGTGATGTGTAATAGTGTATAGTGATGTGTATAGTGATGTGTATAGTGATGTGTATAGTGATGTGTAATAGTGTATAGTGATGTGTATAGTGATGTGTATAGTGATGTGTATAGTGATGTGTATAGTGATGTGTAATAGTGATGTATAGTGAGTGATAGTGTATAGTGATGTGTAATAGTGTATAGTGATGTGTATAGTGATGTGTATAATAGTGTATAGTGATGTGTATAGTGATGTGTATAGTGTATAGTGATGTGTATAGTGATGTGTATAGTGATGTGTATAGTGATGTAGTGTATAGTGATGTGTATAGTGATGTGTATAGTGATGTGTATAGTGATGTGTATAGTGATGTGTATAGTGTATAGTGATGTGTATAATGATGTGTATAGTGATGTGTATAGTGATGTGTATAGTGATGTGTATAGTGATGTGTATAGTGTATAGTGATGTGTATAATGATGTGTATAGTGATGTGTATAATGATGTGTATAGTGATGTGTATAGTGATGTGTATAGTGATGTGTATAGTGATGTGTATAGTGTATAGTGATGTGTATAGTGATGTGTATAATGATGTGTATAGTGATGTGTATAGCGATGTGTATAGTGATGTGTATAGTGATGTGTATAGTGTATAGTGATCTGTATAGTGATGTGTATAGTGATGTGTATAGTGATGTGTATAGTGATGTGTATAGTGTATAGTGATGTGTATAGTGATGTGTATAGTGTATAGTGATGTGTATAATGATGTGTATAGTGATGTGTATAGTGATGTGTATAGTGAGTGTATAGTATATAGTGATGTGTATAGTGATCTGTATAGTGATGTGTATAGTGATGTGTATAGTGATGTGTATAGTGATGTGTATAGTGATGTGTATAGTGTATAGTGATGTGTATAGTGATGTGTATAGTGATGTGTATAGTGATGTGTAATGTGTATAGTGATGTGTATAGTGATGTGTATAGTGATGTGTAATAGTGTATAGTGATGTGTATAGTGATGTGTATAGTGATGTGTATAGTGATGTGTAATAGTGATGTGTATAGTGATGTGTATATTGATGTGTATAGTGATGTGTATAGTGTATAGTGATGTGTATAGTGATGTGTATAGTGATGTGTATAGTGATGTGTATAGTGATGTGTATAGTGATGTGTATAGTGTATAGTGATGTGTATAGTGATGTGTATAGTGATGTGTAATAGTGTATAGTGATGTGTATAGTGATGTGTATAGTGATGTGTATAGTGTATAGTGATGTGTATAGTGATGTGTATAGTGATGTGTATAGTGATGTGTATAGTGATCTGTATAGTGATGTGTATAGTGATGTGTATAGTGATGTGTATAGTGATGTATAGTGATGTGTATAGTGATGTGTATAGTGATGTGTATAGTGATGTGTATAGTGATGTGTATAGTGATCTGTATAGTGATGTGTATAGTGATGTGTATAGTGATGTGTATAGTGTATAGTGATGTGTAATAGTGTATAGTGATGTGTATAGTGATGTGTATAATGATGTGTATAGTGATGTGTATAGTGATGTGTATAGTGTATAGTGATGTGTATAGTGATGTGTATAGTGATGTGTATAGTGATGTGTATAGTGTATAGTGATGTGTATAATGATGTGTATAGTGATGTGTATAGTGATGTGTATAGTGATGTGTATAGTGTATAGTGATGTGTATAATGATGTGTATAGTGATGTGTATAGTGATGTGTATAGTGATGTGTATAGTGATGTGTATAGTGATGTGTATAGTGTATAGTGATGTGTATAATGATGTGTATAGTGATGTGTATAATGATGTGTATAGTGATGTGTATAGTGATGTGTATAGTGATGTGTATAGTGATGTGTATAGTGATGTGTATAGTGTATAGTGATGTGTATAGTGATGTGTATAATGATGTGTATAGTGATGTGTATAGTGATGTGTATAGTGATGTGTATAGTGATGTGTATAGTGTATAGTGATCTGTATAGTGATGTGTATAGTGATGTGTATAGTGATGTGTATAATGATGTGTATAGTGATGTGTATAGCGATGTGTATAGTGATGTCTATAGTGATGTGTATAGTGTATAGTGATCTGTATAGTGATGTGTATAGTGATGTGTATAGTGATGTGTATAGTGTATAGTGATGTGTATAGTGATGTGTATAGTGTATAGTGATGTGTATAATGATGTGTATAGTGATGTGTATAGTGATGTGTATAGTGATGTGTATAGTGATGTGTATAGTGTATAGTGATGTGTATAGTGATCTGTATAGTGATGTGTATAGTGATGTGTATAGTGATGTGTATAATGATGTATATAGTGATGTGTATAGTGATGTGTATAGTGATGTGTATAGTGATGTGTATAGTGATGTGTATAATGATGTGTATAGTGATGTGTATAGTGATGTGTATAGTGATGTGTATAGTGATGTGTAATAGTGTATAGTGATGTGTATAGTGATGTGTATAGTGATGTGTATAGTGATGTGTATAGTGATGTGTATAGTGATGTGTATAGTGATGTGTATAGTGATGTATATAGTGATGTGTATAGTGATGTGTATAGTGATGTGTATAGTGATGTGTAATAGTGTATAGTGATGTGTATAGTGATGTGTATAGTGATGTGTATAGTGATGTGTATAGTGATGTATATAGTGATGTGTATAGTGATCTGTATAGTGATGTGTATAGTGATGTGTATAGTGATGTGTATAGTGATGTGTATAGTGATGTATATAGTGATGTGTATAGTGATGTGTATAGTGATGTGTATAGTGATGTGTATAGTGATGTGTATAGTGATGTGTGTAGTTTAGGTTGATGTGTATAGTGATGTGTATAGTGATGTATATAGTGGTGTGTAGTTTAGGTTGATGTATATAGTGGTGTGTAGTTTAGGTTGATGTGTATAGTGGTGTGTATAGTGATGTATATAGTGATGTGTATAGTGATGTGTATAGTGGTGTGTATAGTGATGTGTATAGTGATGTGTATAGTGTATAGTGATGTGTATAGTGATGTGTATAGTGATGTATAGTGATGTGTATAGTGATGTGTATAGTGATGTGTATAGTGATGTGTATAGTGATGTGTATAGTGATGTGTAATAGTGTATAGTGATGTGTATAGTGATGTGTATATGATGTGTATAGTGATGTATATAGTGATGTGTATATGTGTGATCTGTATAGTGATGTGTATAGTGATGTGTATAGTGATGTGTATAGTGATATAGTGATGTGTATAGTGATGTGTATAGGTTGATGTGTATAGTGATGTGTAGTTTAGGTTGATGTGTATAGTGATGTGTATAGTGAGTGTAGTTTAGTGATGTGTATAGTGATGTGTATAGTGATGTATATATGTTTAGGTTGATGTATATAGTGGTGTGTAGTTTAGGTTGATGTGTATAGTGATGTGTATAGTGATGTATATAGTGATGTGTATAGTGATGTGTATAGTGATGTGTATAGTGATGTGTATAGTGATGTGTATAGTGTATAGTGATGTGTATAGTGATGTGTATAGTGATGTGTATAGTGATGTGTATAGTGATGTGTATAGTGGTGTGTATAGTGATGTGTATAGTGGTGTGTATAGTGATGTGTATAGTGGTGTGTATAGTGATGTGTATAGTGATGTGTATAGTGATGTGTATAGTGATGTGTAGTATGTGTATAGTGATGTGTATATGTGTATAGTGATGTGTATAGTGATGTGATGTGTATAGTGATGTGTATAGTGATGTGTATAGTGGTGTGTATAGTGATGTGTATAGTGATGTGTATAGTGATGTGTATAGTAGTGTGTATAGTGATGTGTATAGTGGTGTGTATAGTGATGTGTATAGTGGTGTGTATAGTGATGTGTATAGTGATGTGTATAGTGATGTGTATAGTGGTGTGTATAGTGATGTGTATAGTGATGTATATAGTGATGTGTATAGTGATGTGTATAGTGATGTGTATAGTGTATAGTGATGTGTATAGTGATGTGTATAGTGGTGTGTATAGTGATGTGTATAGTGGTGTGTATAGTGATGTATATAGTGGTGTGTATAGTGATGTGTATAGTGATGTGTATAGTGATGTGTATACTGATGTGTATAGTGATGTGTATAGTGATGTGTATAGTGTATAGTGATGTGTATAGTGATGTGTATAGTGATGTGTATAGTGATGTGTAATAGTGATGTGTATAGTGATGTGTATAGTGATGTGTATAATGATGTGTATAGTGATGTGTATAGTGATGTGTATAGTGATGTGTATAGTGGTGTGTAATAGTGTATAGTGATGTGTATAGTGATGTGTATAGTGTATAGTGATGTGTATAGTGTATAGTGATGTGTATAGTGTATAGTGATGTGTATAGTGATGTGTATAGTGATGTGTATAGTGATGTGTATAGTGATGTGTAATAGTGTATAGTGATGTGTATAGTGATGTGTAATAGTGTATAGTGATGTGTAATAGTGTATAGTGATGTGTATAGTGATGTGTATAGTGATGTGTATAGTGATGTGTATAGTGATGTGTATAGTGATGTGTATAGTGATGTGTATAGTGATGTGTATAGTGATGTGTATAGTGATGTGTAATAGTGTATAGTGATGTGTATAGTGATGTGTATAGTGATGTGTAATAGTGTATAGTGATGTGTATAGTGATGTGTATAGTGTATAGTGATGTGTAATAGTGTATAGTGATGTGTATAGTGATGTGTAATAGTGTATAGTGATGTGTATAGTGATGTGTATAGTGTATAGTGATGTGTATAGTGATGTGTATAGTGATGTGTATAGTGATGTGTATAGTGTATAGTGATGTGTAATAGTGATGTGTATAGTGTATAGTGATGTGTATAGTGATGTGTATAGTGATGTGTATAGTGATGTGTATAGTGATGTGTATAGTGTATAGTGATGTGTATAGTGATGTGTATAGTGATGTGTATAGTGATGTGTATAGTGATGTGTATAGTGATGTGTATAGTGTATAGCGACGTGTATAGTGATGTGTATAGTGATGTGTATAGTGATGTGTATAGTGTATAGCGATGTGTATAGTGATGTGTATAGTGATGTGTATAGTGATGTGTATAGTGATGTGTATAGTGATGTGTATAGTGATGTGTATAGTGATGTGTATAGTGTATAGTGATGTGTATAGTGATGTGTATAGTGTATAGTGATGTGTATAGTGATGTGTATAGTGATGTGTATAGTGATGTGTATAGTGATGTGTAATAGTGATGTGTATAGTGATGTGTATAGTGATGTGTATAGTGATGTGTATAGTGTATAGTGATGTGTATAGTGATGTGTATAATGATGTGTATAGTGATGTATATAGTGATGTGTATAGTGATGTGTACGGTGATGTGTATAGTGATGTGTATAGTGATGTGTATAGTATATAGTGATGTGTATAGTGATGTGTATAGTGATGTGTATAGTGTATAGTGATGTGTATAGTGATGTGTATAGTGATGTGTATAGTGTATAGTGATGTGTATAGTGTATAGTGATGTATATAGTGATCTGTATAGTGATGTGTATAGTGATGTGTATAGTGATGTGTATAGTGATGTGTATAGTGTATAGTGATGTGTATAGTGTATAGTGATGTATATAGTGATGTGTATAGTGATGTGTATAGTGATGTGTATAGTGATGTGTATAGTGATGTGTATAGTGATGTGTATAGTGATGTGTATAGTGATAGTGATGTGTATAGTGATGTGTATAGTGATGTGTATAGTGATGTGTATAGTGATGTGTATAGTGATCTGTATAGTGATGTGTATAGTGATAGTGATGTGTATAGTGAAGTGTATAGTGATGTGTATAGTGTATGGTGATGTGTATAGTGATGTGTATAGTGATATGTATAGTGTATAGTGATGTGTATAGTGATGTGTATAGTGTATAGTGATGTGTATAATGATGTGTATAGTGATGTGTATAGTGTATAGTGATGTGTATAGTGATGTGTATAGTGATGTGTATAGTGATAGTGATGTGTATAGTGATGTGTATAGTGTATAGTGATGTGTATAGTGATCTGTATAGTGATGTGTATAGTGATGTGTATAGTGATGTGTATAGTGATGTGTAATAGTGTATAGTGATGTGTATAGTGATGTGTAATAGTGTATAGTGATGTGTATAGTGATGTGTAATAGTGTATAGTGATGTGTAATAGTGTATAGTGATGTGTAATAGTGTATAGTGATGTGTAATAGTGTATAGTGATGTGTAATAGTGTATAGTGATGTGTATAGTGATGTGTATAGTGATGTGTATAGTGATCTGTATAGTGATCTGTATAGTGTATAGTGATGTGTATAGTGTATAGTGATGTGTATAGTGATGTGTATAGTGATGTGTATAGTGATGTATATAGTGATGTGTATAGTGATGTGTATAGTGATGTGTATAGTGTATAGTGATGTGTATAGTGATGTGTATAGTGATGTGTATAGTGATGTGTATAGTGTATAGTGATGTGTATAGTGATGTGTATAGTGATGTGTATAGTGATGTGTATAGTGATCTGTATAGTGATGTGTATAGTGATGTGTATAGTGATGTGTATAGTGATGTGTATAGTGTATAGTGATGTGTATAGTGATCTGTATAGTGATCTGTATAGTGATGTGTATAGTGATGTGTATAGTGATGTGTATAGTGTATAGTGATGTGTATAGTGATGTGTATAGTGATGTGTATAGTGATATGTATAGTGTATAGTGATGTGTATAGTGATGTGTATAGTGATGTGTATAGTGTATAGTGATGTGTATAGTGATGTGTATAGTGTATAGTGATGTGTATAGTGATGTGTATAGTGATGTGTATAGTGATGTGTAATAGTGATGTGTATAGTGATGTGTATAGTGATGTGTATAGTGATGTGTATGGTGATGTGTATAGCGATGTGTATAGTGATGTGTATAGTGATGTGTATAGTGATGTGTATAGTGTATAGTGATGTGTATAGTGATGTGTATAGTGATGTGTATAGTGATGTGTATAGTGATGTGTATAGTGATGTGTATAGTGTATAGTGATGTGTATAATGATGTGTATAGTGATGTGTATAATGATGTGTATAGTGATGTGTATAGTGATGTGTATAGTGTATAGTGATGTGTATAGTGATGTGTATAGTGATGTGTATAGTGATGTGTATGGTGATGTGTATAGTGATGTGTATAGTGTATAGTGATGTGTATAATGATGTGTATAGTGATGTGTATAGTGTATAGTGATGTGTATAGTGATGTGTATAGTGATGTGTATAGTGATCTGTATAGTGATGTGTATAGTGATGTGTATAGTGATGTGTATAGTGTATAGTGATGTGTATAGTGATGTGTATAGTGATGTGTATAGTGATCTGTATAGTGATGTGTATAGTGTATAGTGATGTGTATAGTGATGTGTATGGTGATGTGTATAGTGATGTGTATAGTGATAGTGATGTGTATAGTGATGTGTATAGTGTATAGTGATGTGTATAGTGATCTGTATAGTGATGTGTATAGTGATGTGTATAGTGATGTGTATAGTGATGTGTAATAGTGTATAGTGATGTGTATAGTGATGTGTATAGTGATGTGTAATAGTGTATAGTGATGTGTAATAGTGTATAGTGATGTGTAATAGTGTATAGTGATGTGTATAGTGATGTGTATAGTGATCTGTATAGTGATCTGTATAGTGTATAGTGATGTGTATAGTGTATAGTGATGTGTATAGTGATGTGTATAGTGATGTGTATAGTGATGTATATAGTGATGTATATAGTGATGTGTATAGTGATGTGTATAGTGATGTGTATAGTGATGTGTATAGTGTATAGTGATGTGTATAGTGATGTGTATAGTGATGTGTATAGTGATGTGTATAGTGATGTGTATAGTGTATAGTGATGTGTATAGTGATGTGTATAGTGATGTGTATAGTGATGTGTATAGTGTATAGTGATGTGTATAGTGATGTGTATAGTGATCTGTATAGTGATGTGTATAGTGATGTGTATAGTGATGTGTATAGTGTATAGTGATGTGTATAGTGATGTGTATAGTGATGTGTATAGTGATGTGTATAGTGATGTGTATAGTGATGTGTATAGTGTATAGTGATGTGTATAGTGATGTGTATAGTGATGTGTATAGTGATGTGTATAGTGATAGTGATGTGTATAGTGATGTGTATAGTGTATAGTGATGTGTATAGTGATGTGTATAGTGATGTGTATAGTGATCTGTATAGTGATGTGTATAGTGATGTGTATAGTGATGTGTATAGTGATGTGTAATAGTGTATAGTGATGTGTATAGTGATGTGTATAGTGATGTGTATAGTGATCTGTATAGTGATGTGTATAGTGATGTGTATAGTGATGTGTAATAGTGTATAGTGATGTGTATAGTGTATAGTGATGTGTATAGTGATGTGTATAGTGATGTGTATAGTGATGTATATAGTGATGTGTATAGTGATGTGTATAGTGATGTATATAGTGATGTATATAGTGATGTGTATAGTGATGTGTATAGTGATGTGTATAGTGATGTGTATAGTGTATAGTGATGTGTATAGTGATGTGTATAGTGATGTGTATAGTGATGTGTATAGTGTATAGTGATGTGTATAGTGATGTGTATAGTGATGTGTATAGTGATGTGTATAGTGATGTGTATAGTGATGTGTATAGTGATGTATATAGTGATGTGTATAGTATATAGTGATGTGTATAGTGATGTGTATAGTGTATAGTGATGTGTATAGTGATGTGTATAGTGTATAGTGATGTGTATAGTGATGTGTATAGTGATGTGTATAGTGATGTGTATAGTGATGTGTATAGTATATAGTGATGTGTATAGTGATGTGTATAGTGTATAGTGATGTGTATAGTGATGTGTATAGTGATGTGTATAGTGATGTGTATAGTGATCTGTATAGTGATGTGTATGGTGATGTGTATAGTGATGTGTATAGTGATGTGTATAGTGATGTGTATAGTGTATAGTGATGTGTATAGTGATGTGTATAGTGATGTGTAGTGAGTGTATAGTGATGTGTATAGTGATGTGTATAGTGATGTGTATAGTGATAGTGATGTGTATAGTGATCTGTATAGTGATGTGTATAGTGATGTGTATAGTGATGTGTATAGTGATGTGTATAGTGATGTGTATAGTGATGTGTATAGTGTATAGTGATGTGTATAGTGATGTGTATAGTGATGTATATAGTGATGTGTATAGTGATGTGTATAGTGTATAGTGATCTGTATAGTGATGTGTATAGTGATGTATATAGTGATGTGTATAGTGTATAGTGATGTATATAGTGATGTATATAGTGATGTGTATAGTGATCTGTATAGTGATGTGTATAGTGATGTGTATAGTGATGTGTATAGTGTATAGTGATGTGTATAGTGATGTGTATAGTGATGTGTATAGTGATGTGTATAGTGTATAGTAATGTGTATAGTGATCTGTATAGTGATGTGTATAGTGATGTGTATAGTGATGTGTATAGTGTATAGTGATGTGTATAGTGATGTGTATAGTGTATAGTGATGTGTATAGTGATCTGTATAGTGATGTGTATAGTGATGTGTATAGTGATGTGTATAGTGATGTGTATAGTGTATAGTGATGTGTATAGTGATGTGTATAGTGATGTGTAATAGTGATGTGTATAGTGATGTGTATAGTGTATAGTGATGTGTATAGTGATGTGTATAGTGATGTGTAATAGTGATGTGTATAGTGATGTGTATAGTGTATAGTGATGTGTATAGTGATGTGTATAGTGATGTGTATAGTGTATAGTGATCTGTATAGTGATGTGTAATAGTGATGTGTATAGTGATGTGTAATAGTGATGTGTATAGTGATGTGTATAGTGATGTGTATAGTGATGTGTATAGTGTATATTGATGTGTATAGTGATGTGTATAGTGATGTGTATAGTGTATAGTGATGTGTATAGTGATCTGTATAGTGATGTGTATAGTGATGTGTATAGTGATGTGTATAGTGATGTGTATAGTGATGTGTATAGTGTATAGTGATGTGTATAGTGATGTGTATAGTGATGTGTATAGTGATGTGTAATAGTGTATAGTGATGTGTATAGTGATGTGTATAGTGATGTGTATAGTGATGTGTAATAGTGTATAGTGATGTGTATAGTGATGTGTATAGTGATGTGTATAGTGATGTGTAATAGTGATGTGTATAGTGATGTGTATAGTGATGTGTATAGTGATGTGTATAGTGTATAGTGATGTGTATAGTGATGTGTATAGTGATGTGTATAGTGATGTGTAATAGTGATGTGTATAGTGATGTGTATAGTGATGTGTATAGTGATGTGTATAGTGATGTGTATAGTGTATAGTGATGTGTATAGTGATGTGTATAGTGATGTGTATAGTGATGTGTAATAGTGTATAGTGATGTGTATAGTGATGTGTATAGTGTATAGTGATGTGTATAGTGATGTGTATAGTGATGTGTATAGTGATGTGTATAGTGATGTGTATAGTGATGTGTATAGTGATGTGTATAGTGATCTGTATAGTGATGTGTATAGTGATGTGTATAGTGATGTGTATAGTGATGTGTATAGTGTATAGTGATGTGTAATAGTGTATAGTGATGTGTATAGTGATGTGTATAGTGATGTGTATAGTGATGTGTATAGTGATGTGTATAGTGTATAGTGATGTGTATAGTGATGTGTATAGTGATGTGTATAGTGATGTGTATAGTGTATAGTGATGTGTATAATGATGTGTATAGTGATGTGTATAGTGATGTGTATAGTGATGTGTATAGTGTATAGTGATGTGTATAATGATGTGTATAGTGATGTGTATAGTGATGTGTATAGTGATGTGTATAGTGATGTGTATAGTGATGTGTATAGTGTATAGTGATGTGTATAATGATGTGTATAGTGATGTGTATAATGATGTGTATAGTGATGTGTATAGTGATGTGTATAGTGATGTGTATAGTGATGTGTATAGTGTATAGTGATGTGTATAGTGATGTGTATAATGATGTGTATAGTGATGTGTATAGTGATGTGTATAGTGATGTGTATAGTGATGTGTATAGTGTATAGTGATCTGTATAGTGATGTGTATAGTGATGTGTATAGTGATGTGTATAGTGATGTGTATAGTGTATAGTGATGTGTATAGTGATGTGTATAGTGTATAGTGATGTGTATAATGATGTGTATAGTGATGTGTATAGTGATGTGTATAGTGATGTGTATAGTATATAGTGATGTGTATAGTGATCTGTATAGTGATGTGTATAGTGATGTGTATAGTGATGTGTATAGTGATGTGTATAGTGTATAGTGATGTGTATAGTGATGTGTATAGTGATGTGTATAGTGATGTGTAATAGTGTATAGTGATGTGTATAGTGATGTGTATAGTGATGTGTAATAGTGTATAGTGATGTGTATAGTGATGTGTATAGTGATGTGTATAGTGATGTGTATAGTGATGTGTAATAGTGATGTGTATAGTGATGTGTATATTGATGTGTATAGTGATGTGTATAGTGTATAGTGATGTGTATAGTGATGTGTATAGTGATGTGTATAGTGATGTGTAATAGTGATGTGTATAGTGATGTGTATAGTGATGTGTATAGTGATGTGTATAGTGTATAGTGATGTGTATAGTGATGTGTATAGTGATGTGTAATAGTGTATAGTGATGTGTATAGTGATGTGTATAGTGATGTGTATAGTGTATAGTGATGTGTATAGTGATGTGTATAGTGATGTGTATAGTGATGTGTATAGTGATGTGTATAGTGATGTATAGTGATGTGTATAGTGATGTGTATAGTGATGTGTATAGTGATGTGTATAGTGATCTGTATAGTGATGTGTATAGTGATGTGTATAGTGATGTGTATAGTGATGTGTATAGTGTATAGTGATGTGTAATAGTGTATAGTGATGTGTATAGTGATGTGTATAATGATGTGTATAGTGATGTGTATAGTGATGTGTATAGTGTATAGTGATGTGTATAGTGATGTGTATAGTGATGTGTATAGTGATGTGTATAGTGTATAGTGATGTGTATAATGATGTGTATAGTGATGTGTATAGTGATGTGTATAGTGTATAGTGATGTGTATAATGATGTGTATAGTGATGTGTATAGTGATGTGTATAGTGATGTGTATAGTGATGTGTATAGTGATGTGTATAGTGTATAGTGATGTGTATAATGATGTGTATAGTGATGTGTATAATGATGTGTATAGTGATGTGTATAGTGATGTGTATAGTGATGTGTATAGTGATGTGTATAGTGTATAGTGATGTGTATAGTGATGTGTATAATGATGTGTATAGTGATGTGTATAGTGATGTGTATAGTGATGTGTATAGTGATGTGTATAGTGTATAGTGATCTGTATAGTGATGTGTATAGTGATGTGTATAGTGATGTGTATAATGATGTGTATAGTGATGTGTATAGCGATGTGTATAGTGATGTCTATAGTGATGTGTATAGTGTATAGTGATCTGTATAGTGATGTGTATAGTGATGTGTATAGTGATGTGTATAGTGTATAGTGATGTGTATAGTGATGTGTATAGTGTATAGTGATGTGTATAATGATGTGTATAGTGATGTGTATAGTGATGTGTATAGTGATGTGTATAGTGATGTGTATAGTGTATAGTGATGTATAGTGATCTGTATAGTGATGTGTATAGTGATGTGTATAGTGATGTGTATAGTGATGTGTATAGTGATGTGTATAGTGTATAGTGATGTGTATAGTGATGTGTATAGTGATGTGTATAGTGATGTGTAATAGTGTATAGTGATGTGTATAGTGATGTGTATAGTGATGTGTAATAGTGTATAGTGATGTGTATAGTGATGTGTATAGTGATGTGTATAGTGATGTGTATAGTGATGTGTAATAGTGATGTGTATATTGATGTGTATATTGATGTGTATAGTGATGTGTATAGTGTATAGTGATGTGTATAGTGATGTGTATAGTGATGTGTATAGTGATGTGTAATAGTGATGTGTATAGTGATGTGTATAGTGATGTGTATAGTGATGTGTATAGTGATGTGTATAGTGTATAGTGATGTGTATAGTGATGTGTATAGTGATGTGTATAGTGATGTATATAGTGATGTGTATAGTGATGTGTATAGTGATGTATATAGTGATGTATATAGTGATGTGTATAGTGATGTGTATAGTGATGTGTATAGTGTATAGTGATGTGTATAGTGATGTGTATAGTGATGTGTATAGTGATGTGTATAGTGTATAGTGATGTGTATAGTGATGTGTATAGTGATGTGTATAGTGATGTGTATAGTGATGTGTATAGTGATGTGTATAGTGATGTGTAATAGTGTATAGTGATGTGTATAGTGATGTGTATAGTGATGTGTATAGTGATGTGTATAGTGATGTGTAATAGTGATGTGTATAGTGATGTGTATATTGATGTGTATAGTGATGTGTATAGTGTATAGTGATGTGTATAGTGATGTGTATAGTGATGTGTATAGTGATGTGTAATAGTGATGTGTATAGTGATGTGTATAGTGATGTGTATAGTGATGTGTATAGTGTATAGTGATGTGTATAGTGATGTGTATAGTGATGTGTATAGTGTATAGTGTGTATAGTGATGTGTATAGTGATGTGTATAGTGTATAGTGATGTGTATAGTGATGTGTATAGTGATGTGTATAGTGATGTGTATAGTGATGTGTATAGTGATGTATAGTGATGTGTATAGTGATGTGTATAGTGATGTGTATAGTGATGTGTATAGTGATCTGTATAGTGATGTGTATAGTGATGTGTATAGTGATGTGTATAGTGATGTGTATAGTGTATAGTGATGTGTAATAGTGTATAGTGATGTGTATAGTGATGTGTATAATGATGTGTATAGTGATGTGTATAGTGATGTGTATAGTGTATAGTGATGTGTATAGTGATGTGTATAGTGATGTGTATAGTGATGTGTATAGTGTATAGTGATGTGTATAATGATGTGTATAGTGATGTGTATAGTGATGTGTATAGTGTATAGTGATGTGTATAATGATGTGTATAGTGATGTGTATAGTGATGTGTATAGTGATGTGTATAGTGATGTGTATAGTGATGTGTATAGTGTATAGTGATGTGTATAATGATGTGTATAGTGATGTGTATAATGATGTGTATAGTGATGTGTATAGTGATGTGTATAGTGATGTGTATAGTGATGTGTATAGTGTATAGTGATGTGTATAGTGATGTGTATAATGATGTGTATAGTGATGTGTATAGTGATGTGTATAGTGATGTGTATAGTGATGTGTATAGTGTATAGTGATCTGTATAGTGATGTGTATAGTGATGTGTATAGTGATGTGTATAATGATGTGTATAGTGATGTGTATAGCGATGTGTATAGTGATGTCTATAGTGATGTGTATAGTGTATAGTGATCTGTATAGTGATGTGTATAGTGATGTGTATAGTGATGTGTATAGTGTATAGTGATGTGTATAGTGATGTGTATAGTGTATAGTGATGTGTATAATGATGTGTATAGTGATGTGTATAGTGATGTGTATAGTGATGTGTATAGTGATGTGTATAGTGTATAGTGATGTGTATAGTGATCTGTATAGTGATGTGTATAGTGATGTGTATAGTGATGTGTATAGTGATGTGTATAGTGATGTGTATAGTGTATAGTGATGTGTATAGTGATGTGTATAGTGATGTGTATAGTGATGTGTAATAGTGTATAGTGATGTGTATAGTGATGTGTATAGTGATGTGTAATAGTGTATAGTGATGTGTATAGTGATGTGTATAGTGATGTGTATAGTGATGTGTATAGTGATGTGTAATAGTGATGTGTATATTGATGTGTATATTGATGTGTATAGTGATGTGTATAGTGTATAGTGATGTGTATAGTGATGTGTATAGTGATGTGTATAGTGATGTGTAATAGTGATGTGTATAGTGATGTGTATAGTGATGTGTATAGTGATGTGTATAGTGATGTGTATAGTGTATAGTGATGTGTATAGTGATGTGTATAGTGATGTGTATAGTGATGTATATAGTGATGTGTATAGTGATGTGTATAGTGATGTATATAGTGATGTATATAGTGATGTGTATAGTGATGTGTATAGTGATGTGTATAGTGTATAGTGATGTGTATAGTGATGTGTATAGTGATGTGTATAGTGATGTGTATAGTGTATAGTGATGTGTATAGTGATGTGTATAGTGATGTGTATAGTGATGTGTATAGTGATGTGTATAGTGATGTGTATAGTGATGTATATAGTGATGTGTATAGTATATAGTGATGTGTATAGTGATGTGTATAGTGATGTGTATAGTGTATAGTGATGTGTATAGTGATGTGTATAGTGATGTGTATAGTGATGTGTATAGTGATGTGTATAGTATATAGTGATGTGTATAGTGATGTGTATAGTGTATAGTGATGTGTATAGTGATGTGTATAGTGATGTGTATAGTGATGTGTATAGTGATCTGTATAGTGATGTGTATGGTGATGTGTATAGTGATGTGTATAGTGATGTGTATAGTGATGTGTATAGTGTATAGTGATGTGTATAGTGATGTGTATAGTGATGTGTATAGTGTATAGTGATGTGTATAGTGATGTGTATAGTGATGTGTATAGTGATGTGTATAGTGATCTGTATAGTGATGTGTATAGTGATGTGTATAGTGATGTGTATAGTGATGTGTATAGTGATGTGTATAGTGATGTGTATAGTGTATAGTGATGTGTATAGTGATGTGTATAGTGATGTATATAGTGATGTGTATAGTGATGTGTATAGTGTATAGTGATCTGTATAGTGATGTGTATAGTGATGTATATAGTGATGTGTATAGTGTATAGTGATGTATATAGTGATGTATATAGTGATGTGTATAGTGATCTGTATAGTGATGTGTATAGTGATGTGTATAGTGATGTGTATAGTGTATAGTGATGTGTATAGTGATGTGTATAGTGATGTGTATAGTGATGTGTATAGTGTATAGTAATGTGTATAGTGATCTGTATAGTGATGTGTATAGTGATGTGTATAGTGATGTGTATAGTGTATAGTGATGTGTATAGTGATGTGTATAGTGTATAGTGATGTGTATAGTGATCTGTATAGTGATGTGTATAGTGATGTGTATAGTGATGTGTATAGTGTATAGTGATGTGTATAGTGATGTGTATAGTGATGTGTATAGTGATGTGTATAGTGTATAGTGATGTGTATAGTGATGTGTATAGTGATGTGTATAGTGATGTGTAATAGTGATGTGTATAGTGATGTGTATAGTGTATAGTGATGTGTATAGTGATGTGTATAGTGATGTGTATAGTGTATAGTGATCTGTATAGTGATGTGTAATAGTGATGTGTATAGTGATGTGTAATAGTGATGTGTATAGTGATGTGTATAGTGATGTGTATAGTGATGTGTATAGTGTATAGTGATGTGTATAGTGATGTGTATAGTGATGTGTATAGTGTATAGTGATGTGTATAGTGATCTGTATAGTGATGTGTATAGTGATGTGTATAGTGATGTGTATAGTGATGTGTATAGTGATGTGTATAGTGTATAGTGATGTGTATAGTGATGTGTATAGTGATGTGTATAGTGATGTGTAATAGTGTATAGTGATGTGTATAGTGATGTGTATAGTGATGTGTATAGTGATGTGTAATAGTGTATAGTGATGTGTATAGTGATGTGTATAGTGATGTGTATAGTGATGTGTATAGTGATGTGTAATAGTGATGTGTATAGTGATGTGTATAGTGATGTGTATAGTGATGTGTATAGTGTATAGTGATGTGTATAGTGATGTGTATAGTGATGTGTATAGTGATGTGTAATAGTGATGTGTATAGTGATGTGTATAGTGATGTGTATAGTGATGTGTATAGTGATGTGTATAGTGTATAGTGATGTGTATAGTGATGTGTATAGTGATGTGTATAGTGATGTGTAATAGTGTATAGTGATGTGTATAGTGATGTGTATAGTGTATAGTGATGTGTATAGTGATGTGTATAGTGATGTGTATAGTGATGTGTATAGTGATGTGTATAGTGATGTGTATAGTGATCTGTATAGTGATGTGTATAGTGATGTGTATAGTGATGTGTATAGTGATGTGTATAGTGTATAGTGATGTGTAATAGTGTATAGTGATGTGTATAGTGATGTGTATAATGATGTGTATAGTGATGTGTATAGTGATGTGTATAGTGTATAGTGATGTGTATAGTGATGTGTATAGTGATGTGTATAGTGATGTGTATAGTGTATAGTGATGTGTATAATGATGTGTATAGTGATGTGTATAGTGATGTGTATAGTGATGTGTATAGTGTATAGTGATGTGTATAATGATGTGTATAGTGATGTGTATAGTGATGTGTATAGTGATGTGTATAGTGATGTGTATAGTGATGTGTATAGTGTATAGTGATGTGTATAATGATGTGTATAGTGATGTGTATAATGATGTGTATAGTGATGTGTATAGTGATGTGTATAGTGATGTGTATAGTGATGTGTATAGTGTATAGTGATGTGTATAGTGATGTGTATAATGATGTGTATAGTGATGTGTATAGCGATGTGTATAGTGATGTGTATAGTGATGTGTATAGTGTATAGTGATCTGTATAGTGATGTGTATAGTGATGTGTATAGTGATGTGTATAGTGATGTGTATAGTGTATAGTGATGTGTATAGTGATGTGTATAGTGTATAGTGATGTGTATAATGATGTGTATAGTGATGTGTATAGTGATGTGTATAGTGATGTGTATAGTATATAGTGATGTGTATAGTGATCTGTATAGTGATGTGTATAGTGATGTGTATAGTGATGTGTATAGTGATGTGTATAGTGTATAGTGATGTGTATAGTGATGTGTATAGTGATGTGTATAGTGATGTGTAATAGTGTATAGTGATGTGTATAGTGATGTGTATAGTGATGTGTAATAGTGTATAGTGATGTGTATAGTGATGTGTATAGTGATGTGTATAGTGATGTGTATAGTGATGTGTAATAGTGATGTGTATAGTGATGTGTATATTGATGTGTATAGTGATGTGTATAGTGTATAGTGATGTGTATAGTGATGTGTATAGTGATGTGTATAGTGATGTGTATAGTGATGTGTATAGTGATGTGTATAGTGTATAGTGATGTGTATAGTGATGTGTATAGTGATGTGTAATAGTGTATAGTGATGTGTATAGTGATGTGTATAGTGATGTGTATAGTGTATAGTGATGTGTATAGTGATGTGTATAGTGATGTGTATAGTGATGTGTATAGTGATCTGTATAGTGATGTGTATAGTGATGTGTATAGTGATGTGTATAGTGATGTATAGTGATGTGTATAGTGATGTGTATAGTGATGTGTATAGTGATGTGTATAGTGATGTGTATAGTGATGTGTATAGTGATGTGTATAGTGATGTGTAATAGTGTATAGTGATGTGTATAGTGATGTGTATAATGATGTGTATAGTGATGTGTATAGTGATGTGTATAGTGTATAGTGATGTGTATAGTGATGTGTATAGTGATGTGTATAGTGATGTGTATAGTGTATAGTGATGTGTATAATGATGTGTATAGTGATGTGTATAGTGATGTGTATAGTGATGTGTATAGTGTATAGTGATGTGTATAATGATGTGTATAGTGATGTGTATAGTGATGTGTATAGTGATGTGTATAGTGATGTGTATAGTGATGTGTATAGTGTATAGTGATGTGTATAATGATGTGTATAGTGATGTGTATAATGATGTGTATAGTGATGTGTATAGTGATGTGTATAGTGATGTGTATAGTGATGTGTATAGTGATGTGTATAGTGTATAGTGATGTGTATAGTGATGTGTATAATGATGTGTATAGTGATGTGTATAGTGATGTGTATAGTGATGTGTATAGTGATGTGTATAGTGTATAGTGATGTGTATAGTGATGTGTATAGTGATGTGTATAGTGATGTGTATAATGATGTGTATAGTGATGTGTATGATGTGTATAGTGATGTCTATAGTGATGTGTATAGTGTATAGTGATCTGTATAGTGATGTGTATAGTGATGTGTATAGTGATGTGTATAGTGTATAGTGATGTGTATAGTGATGTGTATAGTGTATAGTGTATGTGTATAATGATGTGTATAGTGATGTGTATAGTGATGTGTATAGTGATGTGTATAGTGATGTATAGTGTATAGTGATGTGTATAGTGATCTGTATAGTGATGTGTATAGTGATGTGTATAGTGATGTGTATAGTGATGTGTATAGTGTATAGTGATGTGTATAGTGATGTGTATAGTGATGTGTATAGTGATGTGTAATAGTGTATAGTGATGTGTATAGTGATGTGTATAGTGATGTGTAATAGTGTATAGTGATGTGTATAGTGATGTGTATAGTGATGTGTATAGTGATGTGTATAGTGATGTGTATATTGATGTGTATAGTGATGTGTATAGTGTATAGTGATGTGTATAGTGATGTGTATAGTGATGTGTATAGTGATGTGTAATAGTGATGTGTATAGTGATGTGTATAGTGATGTGTATAGTGATGTGTATAGTGATGTGTATAGTGATCTGTATAGTGATGTGTATAGTGATGTGTATAGTGATGTGTATAGTGATGTATAGTGATGTGTATAGTGATGTGTATAGTGATGTGTATAGTGATGTGTATAGTGATCTGTATAGTGATGTGTATAGTGATGTGTATAGTGATGTGTATAGTGATGTATAGTGATGTGTATAGTGATGTGTATAGTGATGTGTATAGTGATGTGTAATAGTGATGTGTATAGTGATGTGTATAGTGATGTGTATAGTGATGTGTATAGTGATGTGTATAGTGATCTGTATAGTGATGTGTATAGTGATGTGTATAGTGATGTGTATAGTGATGTATAGTGATGTGTATAGTGATGTGTATAGTGATGTGTATAGTGATGTGTATAATGATGTGTATAGTGATGTGTATAGTGATGTGTATAGTGTATAGTGATGTGTATAGTGATGTGTATAGTGATGTGTATAGTGTATAGTGATGTGTATAATGATGTGTATAGTGATGTGTATAGTGATGTGTATAGTGATGTGTATAGTGTATAGTGATGTGTATAATGATGTGTATAGTGATGTGTATAGTGATGTGTATAGTGATGTGTATAGTGATGTGTATAGTGTATAGTGATGTGTATAGTGATGTGTATAGTGATGTGTATAATGATGTGTATAGTGATGTGTATAGTGATGTGTATAGTGATGTGTATAATGATGTGTATAGTGATGTGTATAGTGATGTGTATAGTGATGTGTATAGTGATGTGTATAGTGATGTGTATAGTGTATAGTGATGTGTATAGTGATGTGTATAATGATGTGTATAGTGATGTGTATAGTGATGTGTATAGTGATGTGTATAGTGATGTGTATAGTGATGTGTATAGTGTATAGTGATCTGTATAGTGATGTGTATAGTGATGTGTATAGTGATGTGTATAGTGATGTGTATAGTGATGTGTATAGTGTATAGTGATGTGTATAGTGATGTGTATAGTGATGTGTATAGTGTATAGTGATGTGTATAATGATGTGTATAGTGATGTGTATAGTGATGTGTATAGTGATGTGTATAGTGATGTGTATAGTGTATAGTGATCTGTATAGTGATGTGTATAGTGATGTGTATAGTGATGTGTATAGTGATGTGTATAGTGTATAGTGATGTGTATAGTGATGTGTATAGTGATGTGTATAATGATGTATATAGTGATGTGTATAGTGATGTGTATAGTGATGTGTATAGTGATGTGTATAGTGATGTGTATAGTGATGTGTATAATGATGTATATAGTGATGTGTATAGTGATGTGTATAGTGATGTGTATAGTGATGTGTAATAGTGTATAGTGATGTGTATAGTGATGTGTATAGTGATGTGTATAGTGATGTGTGTAGTGATGTGTATAGTGATGTGTATAGTGATGTGTATAGTGATGTATATAGTGATGTGTATAGTGATGTGTATAGTGATGTGTATAGTGATGTGTATAGTGATGTGTATAGTGATGTGTAATAGTGTATAGTGATGTGTATAGTGATGTGTATAGTGATGTGTATAGTGATGTATATAGTGTATAGTGATGTGTATAGTGATGTGTATAATGATGTGTATAATGATGTGTATAGTGATGTGTGTAGTTTAGGTTGATGTGTATAGTGATGTGTAGTTTAGGTTGATGTGTATAGTGATGTGTATAGTGATGTGTATAATGATGTGTATAGTGATGTGTATAGTGATGTGTGTAGTTTAGGTTGATGTGTATAGTGATGTGTATAGTGATGTATATAGTGATGTGTATAGTGATGTGTGTAGTTTAGGTTGATGTGTATAGTGATGTGTATAGTGATGTATATAGTGGTGTGTAGTTTAGGTTGATGTATATAGTGGTGTGTAGTTTAGGTTGATGTGTATAGTGGTGTGTATAGTGATGTATATAGTGATGTGTATAGTGATGTGTATAGTGGTGTGTATAGTGATGTGTATAGTGATGTGTATAGTGTATAGTGATGTGTATAGTGATGTGTATAGTGATGTGTATAGTGGTGTGTATAGTGATGTGTATAGTGGTGTGTATAGTGATGTGTATAGTGGTGTGTATAGTGATGTGTATAGTGATGTGTATAGTGATGTGTATAGTGATGTGTATAGTGATGTGTATAGTGATGTGTATAGTGATGTGTATAGTGTATAGTGATGTGTATAGTGATGTGTATAGTGATGTGTATAGTGATGTGTATAGTGATGTGTAATAGTGTATAGTGATGTGTATAGTGATGTGTATAGTGATGTGTATAGTGTATAGTGATGTGTATAGTGATGTGTATAGTGATGTGTATAGTGATGTGTATAGTGATGTGTATAGTGATGTGTATAGTGATCTGTATAGTGATGTGTATAGTGATGTGTATAGTGATGTGTATAGTGATGTATAGTGATGTGTATAGTGATGTGTATAGTGATGTGTATAGTGATGTGTATAGTGTATAGTGATGTGTAATAGTGTATAGTGATGTGTATAGTGATGTGTATAATGATGTGTATAGTGATGTGTATAGTGATGTGTATAGTGTATAGTGATGTGTATAGTGATGTGTATAGTGATGTGTATAGTGATGTGTATAGTGTATAGTGATGTGTATAATGATGTGTATAGTGATGTGTATAGTGATGTGTATAGTGATGTATAGTGTATAGTGATGTGTATAGTGATGTGTATAGTGATGTGTATAGTGATGTGTATAGTGATGTGTATAGTGATGTGTATAGTGATGTGTATAGTGTATAGTGATGTGTATAATGATGTGTATAGTGATGTGTATAATGATGTGTATAGTGATGTGTATAGTGATGTGTATAGTGATGTGTATAGTGATGTGTATAGTGTATAGTGATGTGTATAGTGATGTGTATAGTGATGTGTATAGTGATGTGTATAGTGATGTATAGTGATGTGTATGATGTGTATAGTGATGTGTATAGTGTATAGTGATCTGTATAGTGATGTGTATAGTGATGTGTATAGTGATGTGTATAGTGATGTGTATAGTGTATAGTGATGTGTATAGTGATGTGTATAGTGATGTGTATAGTGTAGTGTATAGTGATGTGTATAATGATGTGTATAGTGATGTGTATAGTGATGTGTATAGTGATGTGTATAGTGATGTGTGTATAGTGATCTGTATAGTGATGTGTATAGTGATGTGTATAGTGATGTGTATAGTGATGTGTATAGTGATGTGTATAGTGTATAGTGATGTGTATAGTGATGTGTATAGTGATGTGTATAGTGATAGTGTGTATAGTGATGTGTATAGTGATGTGTATAGTGATGTGTATAGTGATGTGTATAGTGATGTGTATATGATGTGTATAGTGATGTGTATAGTGATGTGTATAGTGATGTGTATAGTGATGTGTAATAGTGTATAGTGATGTGTATAGTGATGTGTATAGTGATGTGTATAGTGATGTGTATAGTGATGTGTATAGTGATGTGTATAGTGATGTGTATAGTGATGTGATATGTATAGTGATGTGTATAGTGATGTGTATAGTGATGTGTATAGTGATGTGTATAGTGATGTGTATAGTGATGTGTAATAGTGTATAGTGATGTGTATAGTGATGTGTATAGTGAGTGTATAGTGATGTATATGATGTGTATAGTGATGTGTATAGTGATGTGTATAATGATGTGTATAATGATGTGTATAGTGATAGTTTAGGTTGATGTGTATAGTGATGTGTATAGTGATGTGTATAGTGATGTGTATAGTGATGTGTATAATGATGTGTATAGTGATGTGTATAGTGATGTGTGTAGTTTAGTGATGTGTATAGTGATAGTGTATAGTGATGTGTATAGTGATGTGTATAGTGATGTGTGTTTAGGTTGATGTGTATAGTGATGTGTATAGTGATGTATATAGTGGTGTGTAGTTTAGGTTGATGTATATAGTGGTGTGTAGTTTAGGTTGATGTGTATAGTGGTGTGTATAGTGATGTATATAGTGATGTGTATAGTGATGTGTATAGTGGTGTGTATAGTGATGTGTATAGTGATGTGTATAGTGTATAGTGATGTGTATAGTGATGTGTATAGTGATGTGTATAGTGTGTGTGTATAGTGATGTGTATAGTGGTGTGTATAGTGATGTGTATATAGTGATGTGTATAGTGATGTGTATAGTGATGTGTATAGTGATGTGTATAGTGATGTGTATAGTGGTGTGTATAGTGATGTGTATAGTGATGTGTAATAGTGTATAGTGATGTGTATAGTGATGTGTATAGTGGTGTGTATAGTGATGTGTATAGTGATGTGTATAGTGATGTGTATAGTGATGTGTATAGTGATGTGTATAGTGTATAGTGATGTGTATAGTGATCTGTATAGTGATGTGTAGTAGTGATGTGTATAGTGATGTGTATAGTGATGTGTATAGTGATGTGTATAGTGTATAGTGATGTGTATAGTGATGTGTATAGTGATGTGTATAGTGATGTGTAATAGTGTATAGTGATGTGTATAGTGATGTGTATAGTGATGTGTATAGTGATGTGTAATAGTGTATAGTGATGTGTATAGTGATGTGTATAGTGATGTGTATAGTGATGTGTATAGTGATGTGTATAGTGATGTGTATAGTGATGTGTATAGTGATGTGTATAGTGATGTGTATAGTGATGTGTATAGTGTATAGTGATGTGTATAGTGATGTGTATAGTGATGTGTATAGTGATGTGTATAGTGATGTGTATAGTGATGTGTATAGTGATGTGTATGTGTATAGTGATGTGTATAGTGATGTGTATAGTGATGTGTATAGTGATGTGTAATAGTGATGTGTATATGAGTGTATAGTGATGTGTATAGTGATGTGTATAGTGTATAGTGATGTGTATAGTGATGTGTATAGTGATGTGTATAGTGATGTGTATAGTGATGTGTATAGTGATGTGTATAGTGATGTGTATAGTGATCTGTATAGTGATGTGTATAGTGATGTGTATAGTGATGTGTATAGTGATGTGTATAGTATAGTGATGTGTAGTGTATAGTGATGTGTATAGTGATGTGTATAATGATGTGTATAGTGATGTGTATAGTGATGTGTATAGTGTATAGTGATGTGTATAGTGATGTGTATAGTGATGTGTATAGTGATGTGTAGTGGTGTGTATAGTGATGTGTATAGTGATGTGTATAGTGATGTGTATAGTGATGTGTATAGTGATGTGTATAGTGTATAGTGATGTGTATAATGATGTGTATAGTGATGTGTATAGTGATGTGTATAGTGATGTGTATAGTGATGTGTATAGTGATGTGTATAGTGATGTGTATAGTGTATAGTGATGTGTATAATGATGTGTATAGTGTGTATATGATGTGTATAGTGATGTGTATAGTGATGTGTATAGTGTATAGTGATGTGTATAGTGATGTGTATAGTGATGTGTAGTGATGTGTATAGTGATGTGTATAGTGATGTGTATAGTGATGTGTATAGTGATGTGTATAGTGTATAGTGATGTGTATAGTGATGTGTATAGTGATGTGTATAGTGATGTGTATAGTGATGTGTATAGTGATGTGTATAGTGATGTGTATAGTGATGTGTATAGTGATGTGTATAGTGATGTGTATAGTGTATAGTGATGTGTATAGTGATGTGTATAGTGATGTGTATAGTGATGTGTATAGTGATGTGTATAGTGATGGTGTATAGTGATGTGTATAGTGATGTGTATAGTGATGTGTATAATGATGTGTATAGTGATGTGTATAGTGATGTGTATAGTGATGTGTATAGTGATGTGTATAGTGATGTGTATAATGATGTGTATAGTGATGTGTATAGTGATGTGTATAGTGATGTGTATAGTGATGTGTAATAGTGTATAGTGATGTGTATAGTGATGTGTATAGTGATGTGTATAGTGATGTGTATAGTGATGTGTATAGTGATGTGTATAGTGATGTGTATAGTGATGTATATAGTGATGTGTATAGTGATGTGTATAGTGATGTGTATAGTGATGTGTATAGTGATGTGTAATAGTGTATAGTGATGTGTATAGTGATGTGTATAGTGATGTGTATAGTGATGTGTATAGTGATGTATATAGTGATGTGTATAGTGATCTGTATAGTGATGTGTATAGTGATGTGTATAGTGATGTGTATAGTGATGTGTATAGTGATGTGTATAGTGATGTGTAGTTTAGGTTGATGTGTATAGTGATGTGTATAGGTTGATGTGTATAGTGTGTATAGTGATGTGTGTAGTTTAGTTGATGTGTATAGTGATGTGTATAGTGATGTATATAGTGGTGTGTAGTTTAGTGATGTGTATAGTGATGTGTAGGTTGAGTGTATATGTGTATAGTGATGTGTATAGTGATGTGTATAGTGATGTGTATGTGGTGTGTATAGTGATGTGTATAGTGATGTGTATAGTGTATAGTGATGTGTATAGTGATGTGTATAGTGATGTATATAGTGATGTGTATAGTGATGTGTATAGTGATGTATAGTGATGTGTATAGTGATGTGTATAGTGATGTGTAATAGTGTATAGTGATGTGTATAGTGATGTGTATAGTGATGTGTATAGTGATGTGTATAGTGATGTGTATAGTGATGTGTATAGTGATGTGTATAGTGATGTGTATAGTGATGTGTATAGTGATGTGTATAGTGATGTGTATAGTGATGTGTATAGTGATGTGTATAGTGATGTGTATAGTGATGTGTATAGTGATGTGTAGTTTAGGTTGATGTGTATAGTGATGTGTATAGTGATGTATAGTGATGTGTATAGTGATGTGTATAGTGATGTGTATAGTGATGTGTAGTTTAGGTTGATGTATATAGTGGTGTGTGTATAGTGATGTGTATAGTGGTGTGTATAGTGATGTATATAGTGATGTGTATAGTGATGTGTATAGTGTATAGTGATGTGTATAGTGATGTGTATAGTGTATAGTGATGTGTATAGTGATGTGTATAGTGATGTGTATAGTGGTGTGTATAGTGATGTGTATAGTGATGGTGTGTATAGTGATGTGTATAGTGGTGTGTATAGTGATGTGTATAGTGATGTGTATAGTGATGTGTATAGTGATGTGTATAGTGATGTGTATAGTGTATAGTGATGTGTATAGTGATGTGTATAGTGGTGTGTATGATGTGTATAGTGATGTGTAATAGTGTATAGTGATGTGTATAGTGATGTGTATAGTGTATAGTGATGTGTATAGTGATGTGTATAGTGATGTGTATAGTGATGTGTATAGTGATGGTGTGTATAGTGATGTGTATAGTGGTGTGTATAGTGATGTGTATAGTGATGTGTATAGTGATGTGTATAGTGGTGTGAGTGTGTATAGTGGTAATGTGTATAGTGATGTGTATAGTGATGTATATAGTATGTGTATAGTGATGTGTATAGTGATGTGTATAGTGTATAGTGGTGTGTATAGTGATGTGTATAGTGGTGTGTATAGTGATGTGTATAGTGATGTGTATAGTGATGTATATAGTGGTGTGTAGTTTAGGTTGATGTGTATAGTGATGTGTATAGTGATGTGTATAGTGATGTGTATAGTGTATAGTGATGTATATAGTGGTGTGTAGTTTAGTTGATGTGTATAGTGATGTGTATAGTGATGTGTATAGTGATGTGTATAGTGGTGTGTATAGTGATGTATATAGTGGTGTGTATAGTGATGTATATAGTGTGTGTATAGTGATGTATATAGTGTATAGTGATGTGTATAGTGATGTGTATAGTGATGTGTATAGTGTGTGTAGTTTAGGTTGATGTGTATAGTGGTGTGTATAGTGATGTGTATAGTGGTGTGTAGTTTAGTTGATGTGTATAGTGATGTGTATAGTGATGTGTATAGTGATGTGTAGTTTAGGTTGATGTGTATAGTGATGTGTATAGTGATGTGTATAATGATGTGTATAGTGATGTGTATAGTGATGTGTAGTTTAGTTGATGTGTATAGTGATGTGTATAGTGATGTATATAGTGATGTGTATAGTGATGTGTAGTTTAGTTGATGTGTATAGTGATGTGTATAGTGATGTATATAGTGGTGTGTAGTTTAGGTTGATGTATATAGTGGTGTGTAGTTTAGGTTGATGTGTATAGTGGTGTGTATAGTGATGTATATAGTGATGTGTATAGTGATGTGTATAGTGGTGTGTATAGTGATGTGTATAGTGATGTGTATAGTGTATAGTGATGTGTATAGTGATGTGTATAGTGATGTGTATAGTGGTGTGTATAGTGATGTGTATAGTGGTGTGTATAGTGATGTGTATAGTGGTGTGTATAGTGATGTGTATAGTGATGTGTATAGTGATGTGTATAGTGATGTGTATAGTGATGTGTATAGTGATGTGTATAGTGGTGTGTATAGTGATGTGTATAGTAGTGAGTGTGTGATGTGTATAGTGATGTGTATAGTGATGTGTATAGTGATGTGTATAGTGATGTGTATAGTGATGTGTATAGTATGAGTGTATGTGTATAGTGATGTGTATAGTGATGTGTATAGTGTGTATAGTGATGTGTATAGTGATGTGTATAGTGATGTGATGTGTATAGTGATGTGTATAGTGATGTGTATAGTGATGTGTATAGTGATGTGTATAGTGATGTGTATAGTGATGTGTATAGTGATGTGTATAGTGATGTGTATAGTGATGTGTATATAGTGTATAGTGATGTGTATAGTGATGTGTATAGTGATGTGTATAGTGATGTGTATAGTGATGTGTATAGTGATGTGTATAGTGATGTGATGATGTGTATAGTGATGTGTATAGTGTGTATAGTGTATATGTGTATATGATGTGTATAGTGATGTGTATAGTGATGTGTATAGTGTGTATATGAGTGATGTGTATAGTGATGTGTATAATGATGTGTATAGTGATGTGTATAGTGATGTGTATAGTGATGTGTATAGTGATGTGTATAGTGTATGATGTGTATAGTGATGTGTATAGTGATGTGTATAGTGATGTGTATAGTGATGTGTATAGTGATGTGTATATAGTGATGTGTATAGTGATGTGTATAGTGATGTATAGTGATGTGTATAGTGATGTGTATAGTGATGTGTATATGATGTGTATAGTGATGTGTATAGTGATGTGTATAGTGATGTGTATAGTGTATAGTGATCTGTATAGTGATGTGTATAGTGATGTGTATAGTGATGTGTATAGTGATGTGTATAGTGATATATGTGTATAGTGATGTGTATAGTGATGTGTATAGTGATGTGTATAGTGATGTGTATAGTGATGTGTATAGTGATGTGTATAGTGTATAGTGATGTGTATAGTGATCTGTATAGTGATGTGTATAGTGATGTGTATAGTGATGTGTATAGTGATGTGTATAGTGATGTGTATAGTGTGTATAGTGATGTGTATAGTGATGTGTATAGTGATGTGTATAGTGATGTGTATAGTGATGTGTATAGTGATGTGTATAGTGATGTGTATAGTGATAGTGTATAGTGATGTGTATAGTGATGTGTATAGTGATGTGTATAGTGATGTGTATAGTGATGTGTATAGTGATGTGTATAGTGATGTGTATAGTGATGTGTATAGTGATGTGTGTGTATAGTGTATAGTGATGTGTATAGTGATGTATAGTGATGTGTGATGTGTATAGTGATGTGTATAGTGATGTGTATAGTGATGTGTATAGTGATGTGTATAGTGTATAGTGATGTGTATAGTGATGTGTATAGTGATGTGTATAGTGATGTATAGTGATGTGTATAGTGATGTGTATAGTGATGTGTATAGTGTGTATAGTGTATAGTGATGTGTATAGTGATGTGTATAGTGATGTGTATATGATGTGTATAGTGATGTGTATAGTGATGTGTATAGTGATGTGTATAGTGATGTGTATATAGTGATGTGTATAGTGATGTGTATATGATGTGTATAGTGATGTGTATAGTGATGTGTATAGTGATGTGTATAGTGATGTGTATAGTGATGTGTGTATAGTGATGTGTATAGTGATGTGTATAGTGATGTGTATAGTGTATAGTGATGTGTATAGTGATGTGTATGTGTATAGTGATGTGTATAGTGATGTGTGTATAGTGATGTGTATAGTGATGTGTATAGTGATGTGTATAGTGATGTGTATAGTGATGTGTATAGTGATGTGTATAGTGATGTGTATAGTGATGTGTATAGTGATGTGTATAGTGATGTGTATAGTGATGTGTATAGTGATGTGTATAGTGATGTGTATAGTGATGTGATGTGTATAGTGATGTGTATAGTGATGTGTATAGTGTATAGTGATGTGTATAGTGATGTGTATATGTGTATAGTGATGTGTATAGTGATGTGTATAGTGATGTGTATAGTGATGTGTATAGTGATGTGTATAGTGATGTGTATAGTGATGTGTATAGTGTATAGTGATGTGTATAGTGATGTGTATAGTGATGTGTATAGTGATGTGTATAGTGATGTGTATAGTGTATAGTGATGTGTATAGTGATGTGTATAGTGATGTGTATAGTGATGTGTATAGTGTATAGTGATGTGTATAGTGATGTGTATAGTGATGTGTATAGTGATGTGTATAGTGATGTGTATAGTGATGTGTATAGTGATGTGTATAGTGTATAGTGATGTGTATAGTGATGTGTATAGTGATGTGTATAGTGATGTGTATAGTGATGTGTATAGTGATGTGTATAGTGATGTGTATAGTGATGTGTATAGTGATGTGTATAGTGTATAGTGATGTGTATAGTGATGTGTATAGTGATGTGTGTATAGTGATGTGTATAGTGATGTGTATAGTGATGTGTATAGTGATGTGTATAGTGTATAGTGATGTGTATAGTGATGTGTATAGTGATGTGTATAGTGATGTGTATAGTGATGTGTATAGTGTATAGTGATGTGTATAGTGATGTGTATAGTGATAGTGATGTGTAATAGTGATGTGTATAGTGATGTGTAATAGTGATGTGTATAGTGATGTGTATGTGTATAGTGTATAGTGATGTGTATAGTGATGTGTATAGTGATGTGTATAGTGATGTGTATAGTGATGTGTATAGTGATGTGTATAGTGATGTGTATAGTGATGTGTATGAGTGTATAGTGATGTGTATAGTGATGTGTATAGTGATGTGTATAGTAGTGTATAGTGATGTGTATAGTGATGTGTATAGTGATGTGTATAGTGATGTGTATAGTGATGTGTATAGTGATGTGTATAGTGATGTGTATAGTGTATAGTGATGTGTATAGTGATGTGTATAGTGATGTGTATAGTGATGTGTATAGTGATGTGTATAGTGATGTGTATAGTGATGTGTATAGTGATGTGTATAGTGATGTGTAATAGTGTATAGTGATGTGTATAGTGATGTGTATAGTGATGTGTATAGTGATGTGTATAGTGATGTGTATAGTGATATAGTGATGTGTATAGTGATGTGTATAGTGATGTGTATAGTGATGTGTATAGTGATGTGTATAGTGATGTGTATAGTGATGTGTATAGTGATGTGTATAGTGTGTATAGTGATGTGTAGTAGTGATGTGTATAGTGATGTGTATAGTGATGTGTATAGTGATGTGTATAGTGATGTGTATAGTGATGTGTATAGTGATGTGTAATATGTGTATAGTGATGTGTATAGTGATGTGTATAGTGATGATGTGTATAGTGATGTGTATAGTGATGTGTATAGTGATGTGTATAGTGTGTATAGTGATGTGTATAGTGATGTGTATAGTGATGTGTATATGATGTGTATAGTGTAGTAGTGATGTGTATAGTGATGTGTATAGTGATGTGTATAGTGATGTGTATATATGTGTATAGTGTGTGTATATAGTGTATAGTGATGTGTATAGTGATGTGTATAGTGATGTGTATAGTGATGTGTATAGTGTATAGTGTGTATAGTGATGTGTATAGTGATGTGTATAGTGATGTGTATGAGTGATAGTGTATAGTGATGTGTATAGTGATGTGTATAGTGATGTATAGTGATGTGTATAGTGATGTGTATAGTGATGTGTATAGTGAGTGATAGTGTATAGTGATGTGTATAATGATGTGTATAGTGATGTGTATAATGATGTGTATAGTGATGTGTATAGTGATGTGTATAGTGATGTGTATAGTGATGTGATAGTGTATAGTGATGTGTATAGTGATGTGTATAATGATGTGTATAGTGATGTGTATAGCGATGTGTATAGTGATGTGTATAGTGATGTGTATAGTGTATAGTGATCTGTATAGTGATGTGTATAGTGATGTGTATAGTGATGTGTATAGTGATGTGTATAGTGTATAGTGATGTGTATAGTGATGTGTATAGTGTATAGTGATGTGTATAATGATGTGTATAGTGATGTGTATAGTGATGTGTATAGTGATGTGTATATAGTGATGTGTATAGTGATCTGTATAGTGATGTGTATAGTGATGTGTATAGTGATGTGTATAGTATGTGTATAGTGTATAGTGATGTGTATAGTGATGTGTATAGTGATGTGTATAGTGATGTGTATAGTGAGTGATGTGTATAGTGATGTGTATAGTGATGTGTATAGTGTATAGTGATGTGTATAGTGATGTGTATAGTGATGTGTATAGTGATGTGTATAGTGATGTGTATAGTGATGTGTATAGTGATGTGTATATTGATGTGTATAGTGATGTGTATAGTGTATAGTGATGTGTATAGTGATGTGTATAGTGATGTGTATAGTGATGTGTATAGTGATGTGTATAGTGATGTGTATAGTGTATAGTGATGTGTATAGTGATGTGTATAGTGAGTGATAGTGTATAGTGATGTGTATAGTGATGTGTATAGTGATGTGTATAGTGTATAGTGATGTGTATAGTGATGTGTATAGTGATGTGTATAGTGATGTGTATAGTGATGTGTATGTGTATAGTGATGTGTATAGTGAGTGATGTGTATAGTGATGTGTATAGTGATGTGTATAGTGATGTGTATAGTGATGTGTATAGTGATGTGTATAGTGTGTATAGTGTGTATAGTGATGTGTATAGTGATGTGTATAGTGATGTGTAATAGTGTATAGTGATGTGTATAGTGATGTGTATAATGATGTGTATAGTGATGTGTATAGTGATGTGTATAGTGTATAGTGATGTGTATAGTGATGTGTATAGTGATGTGTATAGTGAGTGATAGTGTATAGTGATGTGTATAGTGATGTGTATAGTGATGTGTATAGTGATGTGTATAGTGATGTGTATAGTGTATATGATGTGTATAGTGATGTGTATAGTGATGTGTATAGTGATGTGTATAGTGATGTGTATAGTGATGTGTATAGTGATGTGATAGTGTATAGTGATGTGTATAATGATGTGTATAGTGATGTGTATAATGATGTGTATAGTAGTGTATATGTGTATAGTGATGTGTATAGTGATGTGTATAGTGATGTGTATAGTGTATAGTGATGTGTATAGTGATGTGTATAATGATGTGTATAGTGATGTGTATAGTGATGTGTATAGTGATGTGTATAGTGATGTGTATGTGTATAGTGATGTGTATAGTGATGTGTATAGTGATGTGTATAGTGATGTGTATAATGATGTGTATAGTGATGTGTATAGTGATGTGTATAGTGTATAGTGATGTGTATAGTGTATAGTGATATGTATAGTGATGTGTATAGTGATGTGTATAGTGATGTGTATAGTGTATAGTGATGTGTATAGTGATGTGTATAGTGTATAGTGATGTGTATAGTGATGTGTATAGTGATGTGTATAGTGATGTGTATAGTGATGTGTATAGTGATGTGTATAGTGTATAGTGATGTGTATAGTGATGTGTATAGTGATGTGTATAGTGATGTGTATAGTGATGTGTATAGTGATGTGTATAGTGTATAGTGATGTGTATAGTGATGTGTATAGTGATGTGTATAGTGATGTGATGTGTATAGTGATGTGTGATGTGTATAGTGATGTGATGTGTATAGTGATGTGTATAGTGATGTGTATAGTGATGTGTATAGTGATGTGTATAGTGATGTGTATATTGATGTGTATAGTGATGTGTATGTGTATAGTGATGTGTATAGTGATGTGTATAGTGATGTGTATAGTGATGTGTAATAGTGATGTGTATAGTGATGTGTATAGTGATGTGTATAGTGATGTGTATAGTGATGTGTATAGTGATCTGTATAGTGATGTGTATAGTGATGTGTATAGTGTGAGTGATGTATAGTGATGTGTATAGTGATGTGTATAGTGATGTGTATAGTGATGTGTATAGTGATCTGTATAGTGATGTGTATAGTGATGTGTATAGTGATGTGTATAGTGATGTATAGTGATGTGTATAGTGATGTGTATAGTGATGTGTATAGTGATGTGTAATAGTGATGTGTATAGTGATGTGTATAGTGATGTGTATAGTGATGTGTATAGTGATGTGTATAGTGATCTGTATAGTGATGTGTATAGTGATGTGTATAGTGATGTGTATAGTGATGTATAGTGATGTGTATAGTGATGTGTATAGTGATGTGTATAGTGATGTGTATAATGATGTGTATAGTGATGTGTATAGTGATGTGTATAGTGTATAGTGATGTGTATAGTGATGTGTATAGTGATGTGTATAGTGATGTGTATAATGATGTGTATAGTGATGTGTATAGTGATGTGTATAGTGATGTGTATAGTGTATAGTGATGTGTATAATGATGTGTATAGTGATGTGTATAGTGATGTGTATAGTGATGTGTATAGTGATGTGTATAGTGTATAGTGATGTGTATGTGATGTGTATAGTGATGTGTATAATGAGTGTGATGTGTATAGTGATGTGTATAGTGATGTGTATGATGTGTATAGTGATGTGTATAGTGATGTGTATAGTGATGTGTATAGTGATGTGTATAGTGATGTGTATAGTGTATAGTGATGTGTATAGTGATGTGTATAGTGATGTGTATAGTGATGTGTATAGTGATGTGTATAGTGATGTGTATAGTGATGTGTATAGTGATGTGTATAGTGTATAGTGATGTGTATAGTGATGTGTATAGTGATGTGTATAGTGATGTGTATAGTGATGTGTATAGTGATGTGTATAGTGTATAGTGATGTGTATAGTGATGTGTATAGTGATGTGTATAGTGTATAGTGATGTGTATAGTGATGTGTATAGTGATGTGTATAGTGATGTGTATAGTGATGTGTATAGTGATGTGTATAGTGTATAGTGATCTGTATAGTGATGTGTATAGTGATGTGTATAGTGATGTGTATAGTGATGTGTATAGTGTATAGTGATGTGTATAGTGATGTGTATAGTGATGTGTATAATGATGTATATAGTGATGTGTATAGTGATGTGTATAGTGATGTGTATAGTGATGTGTATAGTGATGTGTATAGTGATGTATAATGATGTATATAGTGATGTGTATAGTGATGTGTATAGTGATGTGTATAGTGATGTGTAATGTGTATAGTGATGTGTATAGTGATGTGTATAGTGATGTGTATAGTGATGTGTGTAGTGATGTGTATAGTGATGTGTATAGTGATGTGTATAGTGATGTATATAGTGATGTGTATAGTGATGTGTATAGTGATGTGTATAGTGATGTGTATAGTGATGTGTATAGTGATGTGATAGTGTATAGTGATGTGTATAGTGATGTGTATAGTGATGTGTATAGTGATGTATATAGTGTATAGTGATGTGTATAGTGAGTATAATGATGTGTATAATGATGTGTATAGTGATGTGTGTAGTTTAGGTTGATGTGTATAGTGATGTGTAGTTTAGGTTGATGTGTATAGTGATGTGTATAGTGATGTGTATAATGATGTGTATAGTGATGTGTATAGTGATGTGTGTAGTTTAGTGATGTGTATAGTGATGTGTATAGTGATGTGTATAGTGATGTGTATAGTGATGTGTGTAGTTTAGGTTGATGTGTATAGTGATGTGTATAGTGATGTATATAGTGGTGTGTATAGTGTTGATGTATATAGTGGTGTAGTAGTTTAGTGATGTGTATAGTGGTGTGTATAGTGATGTATATAGTGATGTGTATAGTGATGTGTATAGTGGTGTGTATAGTGATGTGTATAGTGATGTGTATATAGTGTATAGTGATGTGTATAGTGATGTGTATAGTGATGTGTATAGTGTATAGTGATGTGTATAGTGATGTGTATAGTGATGTGTATAGTGGTGTGTATAGTGATGTGTATAGTGATGTGTATAGTGATGTGTATAGTGATGTGTATAGTGATGTGTATAGTGATGTGTATAGTGATGATGTGTATAGTGTATAGTGATGTGTATAGTGATGTGTATAGTGATGTGTATGTGTATAGTGATGTGTATAGTGATGTGTAATAGTGTATAGTGATGTGTATAGTGATGTGTATATAGTGATGTGTATAGTGATGTGTATAGTGATGTGTATAGTGATGTGTATAGTGATGTGTATAGTGATGTGTAGTGATGTGTATAGTGATCTGTATAGTGATGTGTATAGTGATGTGTATAGTGATGTGTATAGTGATGTATAGTGATGTGTATAGTGATGTGTATAGTGATGTGTATAGTGATGTGTATAGTGTATAGTGATGTGTAATAGTGTATAGTGATGTGTATAGTGATGTGTATAATGATGTGTATAGTGATGTGTATAGTGATGTGTATAGTGTATAGTGATGTGTATAGTGATGTGTATAGTGATGTGTATAGTGATGTGTATAGTGTATAGTGATGTGTATAATGATGTGTATAGTGATGTGTATAGTGATGTGTATAGTGATGTGTATAGTGTATAGTGATGTGTATAATGATGTGTATAGTGATGTGTATAGTGATGTGTATAGTGATGTGTATAGTGATGTGTATAGTGATGTGTATAGTGTATAGTGATGTGTATAATGATGTGTATAGTGATGTGTATAATGATGTGTATAGTGATGTGTATAGTGATGTGTATAGTGATGTGTATAGTGATGTGTATAGTGTATAGTGATGTGTATAGTGATGTGTATAATGATGTGTATAGTGATGTGTATAGTGATGTGTATAGTGATGTGTATAGTGATGTGTATAGTGATGTGTATAGTGTATAGTGATCTGTATAGTGATGTGTATAGTGATGTGTATAGTGATGTGTATAGTGATGTGTATAGTGTATAGTGATGTATAGTGATGTGTATAGTGATGTGTATAGTGTATAGTGATGTGTATAATGATGTGTATAGTGATGTGTATAGTGATGTGTATAGTGATGTGTATAGTGATGTGTATAGTGTATAGTGATCTGTATAGTGATGTGTATAGTGATGTGTATAGTGATGTGTATAGTGATGTGTATAGTGATGTATAGTGTATAGTGATGTGTATAGTGATGTGTATAGTGATGTGTATAATGATGTATATAGTGATGTGTATAGTGATGTGTATAGTGTGTATAGTGATGTGTATAGTGATGTGTATAGTGATGTGTATAATGATGTATATAGTGATGTGTATAGTGATGTGTATAGTGATGTGTATAGTGATGTGTAATAGTGTATAGTGATGTGTATAGTGATGTGTATAGTGATGTGTATAGTGATGTGTGTAGTGATGTGTATAGTGATGTGTATAGTGATGTGTATAGTGATGTATATAGTGATGTGTATAGTGATGTGTATAGTGATGTGTATAGTGATGTGTATAGTGATGTGTATAGTGATGTGTAATAGTGTATAGTGATGTGTATAGTGATGTGTATAGTGATGTGTATAGTGATGTATATAGTGTATAGTGATGTGTATAGTGATGTGTATAATGATGTGTATAATGATGTGTATAGTGATGTGTGTAGTTTAGGTTGATGTGTATAGTGATGTGTAGTTTAGGTTGATGTGTATAGTGATGTGTATAGTGATGTGTATAATGATGTGTATAGTGATGTGTATAGTGATGTGTGTAGTTTAGGTTGATGTGTATAGTGATGTGTAGTTTAGGTTGATGTGTATAGTGATGTGTATAGTGATGTGTAGTTTAGGTTGATGTGTATAGTGATGTGTATAGTGATGTATATAGTGGTGTGTGTTTAGGTTGATGTATATAGTGGTGTGTAGTTTAGGTTGATGTGTATAGTGGTGTGTATAGTGATGTATATAGTGATGTGTATAGTGATGTGTATAGTGGTGTGTATAGTGATGTGTATAGTGATGTGTATAGTGTATAGTGATGTGTATAGTGATGTGTATAGTGATGTGTATAGTGGTGTGTATAGTGATGTGTATAGTGGTGTGTATAGTGATGTGTATAGTGGTGTGTATAGTGATGTGTATAGTGATGTGTATAGTGATGTGTATAGTGATGTGTATAGTGATGTGTATAGTGGTGTGTATAGTGATGTGTATAGTGATGTGTAATAGTGTATAGTGATGTGTATAGTGATGTGTATAGTGGTGTGTATAGTGATGTGTATAGTGATGTGTATAGTGATGTGTATAGTGATGTGTATAGTGATGTGTATAGTGTATAGTGATGTGTATAGTGATCTGTATAGTGATGTGTATAGTGATGTGTATAGTGATGTGTATAGTGATGTGTATAGTGATGTGTATAGTGTATAGTGATGTGTATAGTGATGTGTATAGTGATGTGTATAGTGATGTGTAATAGTGTATAGTGATGTGTATAGTGATGTGTATAGTGATGTGTATAGTGATGTGTAATAGTGTATAGTGATGTGTATAGTGATGTGTATAGTGATGTGTATAGTGATGTGTATAGTGATGTGTAATAGTGATGTGTATAGTGATGTGTATAGTGATGTGTATAGTGATGTGTATAGTGATGTGTATAGTGTATAGTGATGTGTATAGTGATGTGTATAGTGATGTGTATAGTGATGTGTATAGTGATGTGTATAGTGATGTGTATAGTGATGTGTATAGTGTATAGTGATGTGTATAGTGATGTGTATAGTGATGTGTATAGTGATGTGTAATAGTGAGTGATGTGTATAGTGATGTGTATAGTGATGTGTATAGTGTATAGTGATGTGTATAGTGATGTGTATAGTGATGTGTATAGTGATGTGTATAGTGATGTGTATAGTGATGTGTATATGATGTGTATAGTGATATAGTGATGTGTATAGTGATGTGTATAGTGATGTGTATAGTGATGTGTATAGTGTATAGTGATGTGTAATAGTGTATAGTGATGTGTATAGTGATGTGTATAATGATGTGTATAGTGATGTGTATAGTGATGTGTATAGTGTATAGTGATGTGTATAGTGATGTGTATAGTGATGTGTATAGTGATGTGTATAGTGTATAGTGATGTGTATAATGATGTGTATAGTGATGTGTATAGTGATGTGTATAGTGATGTGTATAGTGTATAGTGATGTATAATGATGTGTATAATGATGTGTATAGTGATGTGTATAGTGATGTGTATAGTGATGTGTATAGTGATGTGTATAGTGATGTGTATAGTGTATAGTGATGTGTATAATGATGTGTATAGTGATGTGTATAGTGATGTGTATAGTGATGTGTATAGTGATGTGTATAGTGTATAGTGATGTGTATAGTGATGTGTATAGTGATGTGTATAGTGTATAGTGATGTGTATAGTGATGTGTATAGTGATGTGTATAGTGATGTGTATAGTGTATAGTGATGTGTATAGTGATGTGTATAGTGATGTGTATAGTGATGTGTATAGTGATGTGTATAGTGATGTGTATAGTGTATAGTGATGTGTATAGTGATGTGTATAGTGATGTGTATAGTGTATAGTGATGTGTATAGTGATGTGTATAGTGATGTGTATAGTGATGTGTATAGTGATGTGTATAGTGATGTGTATAGTGTATAGTGATGTGTATAGTGATGTGTATAGTGATGTGTATAATGATGTATATAGTGATGTGTATAGTGATGTGTATAGTGATGTGTATAGTGATGTGTATAGTGATGTGTATAATGATGTGTATAGTGATGTGTATAGTGATGTGTATAGTGATGTGTATAGTGATGTGTAATAGTGTATAGTGATGTGTATAGTGATGTGTATAGTGATGTGTATAGTGATGTGTATAGTGATGTGTATAGTGATGTGTATAGTGATGTGTATAGTGATGTATATAGTGATGTGTATAGTGATGTGTATAGTGATGTGTATAGTGATGTGTATAGTGATGTGTAATAGTGTATAGTGATGTGTATAGTGATGTGTATAGTGATGTGTATAGTGATGTGTATAGTGATGTATATAGTGATGTGTATAGTGATCTGTATAGTGATGTGTATAGTGATGTGTATAGTGATGTGTATAGTGATGTGTATAGTGATGTGTATAGTGATGTGTATTTAGGTTGATGTGTATAGTGATGTGTGTTTAGGTTGATGTGTATAGTGATGTGTATAGTGATGTGTAGTTTAGGTTGATGTGTATAGTGATGTGTATAGTGATGTATATAGTGGTGTGTAGTTTAGGTTGATGTATATAGTGGTGTGTAGTTTAGGTTGATGTGTATAGTGGTGTGTATAGTGATGTATATAGTGATGTGTATAGTGATGTGTATAGTGGTGTGTATAGTGATGTGTATAGTGATGTGTGTGTATAGTGATGTGTATAGTGATGTGTATAGTGATGTATATAGTGATGTGTATAGTGATGTGTATAGTGATGTGTATAGTGATGTGTATAGTGATGTGTATAGTGATGTGTAATAGTGTATAGTGATGTGTATAGTGATGTGTATAGTGATGTGTATAGTGATGTGTATAGTGATGTGTATAGTGATGTATATAGTGATGTGTATAGTGATCTGTATAGTGATGTGTATAGTGATGTGTATAGTGATGTGTATAGTGATGTGTATAGTGATGTGTATAGTGATGTGTGTAGTTTAGGTTGATGTGTATAGTGATGTGTATTTTAGGTTGATGTGTATAGTGATGTGTATAGTGATGTGTGTAGTTTAGGTTGATGTGTATAGTGATGTGTATAGTGATGTATATAGTGGTGTGTAGTTTAGGTTGATGTATATAGTGGTGTGTAGTTTAGGTTGATGTGTATAGTGGTGTGTATAGTGATGTATATAGTGATGTGTATAGTGATGTGTATAGTGGTGTGTATAGTGATGTGTATAGTGATGTGTATAGTGTATAGTGATGTGTATAGTGATGTGTATAGTGATGTGTATAGTGGTGTGTATAGTGATGTGTATAGTGGTGTGTATAGTGATGTGTATAGTGTGTGTATAGTGATGTGTATAGTGGTGTGTATAGTGATGTGTATAGTGGTGTGTATAGTGATGTGTATAGTGATGTGTATAGTGATGTGTATAGTGATGTGTATAGTGGTGTGTATAGTGATGTGTATAGTGATGTGTAATAGTGTATAGTGATGTGTATAGTGATGTGATGTGTATAGTGATGTGTATAGTGATGTGTATAGTGATGTGTATAGTGATGTGTATAGTGATGTGTGTATAGTGATGTGTATAGTGGTGTGTATAGTGATGTGTATAGTGGTGTGTATAGTGATGTGTATAGTGGTGTGTATAGTGATGTGTATATGTGTATAGTGATGTGTATAGTGATGAGTGGTGTGTATAGTGATGTGTATAGTGATGTGTATAGTGTATATGTGTATAGTGATGTGTATAGTGGTGTGTATAGTGATGTGTATAGTGTATAGTGATGTATATAGTGGTGTGTAGTTTAGGTTGATGTGTATAGTGATGTGTATAGTGATGTGTATAGTGATGTGTATAGTGATGTGTATAGTGATGTATATAGTGGTGTGTAGTTTAGGTTGATGTGTATAGTGATGTGTATAGTGTATAGTGGTGTGTATAGTGATGTGTATAGTGGTGTGTATAGTGATGTATATAGTGGTGTGTATAGTGATGTATAGTGGTGTGTATAGTGATGTATATAGTGTATAGTGATGTGTATAGTGATGTGTATGTGTATAGTGATGTGTATAGTGGTGTGTATAGGTTGATGTGTATAGTGGTGTGTATAGTGATGTGTATAGTGGTGTGTAGTTTAGGTTGATGTGTATAGTGATGTGTATAGTGATGTGTATAGTGATGTGTAGTTTAGGTTGATGTGTATAGTGATGTGTATAGTGATGTGTATAATGATGTGTATAGTGATGTGTATAGTGATGTGTAGTTTAGGTTGATGTGTATAGTGATGTGTATAGTGATGTATATAGTGATGTGTATAGTGATGTGTGTAGTTTAGGTTGATGTGTATAGTGATGTGTATAGTGATGTATATAGTGGTGTGTAGTTTAGGTTGATGTATATAGTGGTGTGTAGTTTAGGTTGATGTGTATAGTGGTGTGTATAGTGATGTATATAGTGATGTGTATAGTGATGTGTATAGTGGTGTGTATAGTGATGTGTATAGTGATGTGTATAGTGTATAGTGATGTGTATAGTGATGTGTATAGTGATGTGTATAGTGGTGTGTATAGTGATGTGTATAGTGGTGTGTATAGTGATGTGTATAGTGGTGTGTATAGTGTGTATAGTGATGTGTATAGTGATGTGTATAGTGATGTGTATAGTGATGTGTATAGTGATGTGTATAGTGTGTGTGTATAGTGATGTGTATAGTGATGTGTATGTGTATGATGTGTATATAGTGATAGTGATGTGTATAGTGATGTGTAGTGATGTGTATAGTGATGTGTATAGTGATGTGTATAGTGATGTGTATAGTGATGTATATAGTGTATAGTGATCTGTATAGTGATGTGTATAGTGATGTGTATAGTGATGTGTATAGTGATGTGTATAGTGATGTGTATAGTGATGTGTATAGTGATGTGTATGTGATGTGTATAGTGATGTGTATAGTGATGTGTATAGTGTATAGTGATGTGTATAGTGATGTAGTATAGTGATGTGTATAGTGATGTGTAATAGTGTATAGTGATGTGTATAGTGATGTGTATAGTGATGTGTATAGTGATGTGTATAGTGATGTGTAATAGTGATGTGTATAGTGATGTGTATAGTGTATAGTGATGTGTAATAGTGTATAGTGATGTGTATAGTGATGTGTATAGTGATGTGTATAGTGATGTGTATAGTGATGTGTATAGTGAGTGATGTGTATAGTGATGTGTATAGTGATGTGTATATGATGTGTATAGTGTATAGTGATGTGTATATGATGTGTATAGTGATGTGTATAGTGATGTATAGTGATGTGATGTGTATAGTGATGTGTATAATGATGTGTATAGTGATGTGTATAGTGATGTGTATAGTGATGTGTATAGTGATGTGTATAGTGATGTGTATAATGATGTGTATAGTGATGTGTATAATGATGTGTATAGTGATGTGTAGTGATGTGTATAGTGATGTGTATAGTGATGTGTATATGTATAGTGATGTGTATAGTGATGTGTATAGTGATGTGTATAGTGATGTGTATAGTGATGTGTATAGTGATGTGTATAGTGATGTGTATAGTGTATAGTGATCTGTATAGTGATGTGTATAGTGATGTGTATAGTGATGTGTATAGTGATGTGTATAGTGTATAGTGATGTGTATAGTGATGTGTATAGTGTATAGTGATGTGTATAATGATGTGTATAGTGATGTGTATAGTGATGTGTATAGTGATGTGTATAGTATATAGTGATGTGTATAGTGATCTGTATAGTGATGTGTATAGTGATGTGTATAGTGATGTGTATAGTGATGTGTATAGTGATGTGTATAGTGTATAGTGATGTGTATAGTGATGTGTATAGTGATGTGTATAGTGATGTGTAATAGTGTATAGTGATGTGTATAGTGATGTGTATAGTGATGTGTAATAGTGTATAGTGATGTGTATAGTGATGTGTATAGTGATGTGTATAGTGATGTGTAATAGTGATGTGTATAGTGATGTGTATATTGATGTGTATAGTGATGTGTATAGTGTATAGTGATGTGTATAGTGATGTGTATAGTGATGTGTATAGTGATGTGTATAGTGATGTGTATAGTGATGTGTATAGTGTATAGTGATGTGTATAGTGATGTGTATAGTGATGTGTAATAGTGTATAGTGATGTGTATAGTGATGTGTATAGTGATGTGATAGTGTATAGTGATGTGTATAGTGATGTGTATAGTGATGTGTATAGTGATGTGTATAGTGATCTGTATAGTGATGTGTATAGTGATGTGTATAGTGATGTGTATAGTGATGTATAGTGATGTGTATAGTGATGTGTATAGTGATGTGTATAGTGATGTGTATAGTGATGTGTATAGTGATCTGTATAGTGATGTGTATAGTGATGTGTATATATGTGTATAGTGTATAGTGATGTGTAATAGTGTATAGTGATGTGTATAGTGATGTGTATAATGATGTGTATAGTGATGTGTATAGTGATGTGTATAGTGTATAGTGATGTGTATAGTGATGTGTATAGTGATGTGTATAGTGATGTGTATAGTGTATAGTGATGTGTATAATGATGTGTATAGTGTATAGTGATGTGTATAGTGATGTGTATAGTGTATAGTGATGTGTATAATGATGTGTATAGTGATGTGTATAGTGATGTGTATAGTGATGTGTATAGTGATGTGTATAGTGATGTGTATAGTGTATAGTGATGTGTATAATGATGTGTATAGTGATGTGTATAATGATGTGTATAGTGATGTGTATAGTGATGTGTATAGTGATGTGTATAGTGATGTGTATAGTGATGTGTATAGTGTATAGTGATGTGTATAGTGATGTGTATAATGATGTGTATAGTGATGTGTATAGTGATGTGTATAGTGATGTGTATAGTGATGTGTATAGTGTATAGTGATCTGTATAGTGATGTGTATAGTGATGTGTATAGTGATGTGTATAATGATGTGTATAGTGATGTGTATAGCGATGTGTATAGTGATGTCTATAGTGATGTGAGTGTATAGTGATCTGTATAGTGATGTGTATAGTGATGTGTATAGTGATGTATAGTGTATAGTGATGTGTATAGTGATGTGTATAGTGTATAGTGATGTGTATAATGATGTGTATAGTGATGTGTATAGTGATGTGTATAGTGATGTGTATAGTGATGTGTATAGTGTATAGTGATGTGTATAGTGATCTGTATAGTGATGTGTATAGTGATGTGTATAGTGATGTGTATAATGATGTATATAGTGATGTGTATAGTGATGTGTATAGTGATGTGTATAGTGATGTGTATAGTGATGTGTATAATGATGTGTATAGTGATGTGTATAGTGATGTGTATAGTGATGTGTATAGTGATGTGTAATAGTGTATAGTGATGTGTATAGTGATGTGTATAGTGATGTGTATAGTGATGTGTATAGTGATGTGTATAGTGATGTGTATAGTGATGTGTATAGTGATGTATATAGTGATGTGTATAGTGATGTGTATAGTGATGTGTATAGTGATGTGTAATAGTGTATAGTGATGTGTATAGTGATGTGTATAGTGATGTGTATAGTGATGTGTATAGTGATGTATATAGTGATGTGTATAGTGATCTGTATAGTGATGTGTATAGTGATGTGTATAGTGATGTGTATAGTGATGTGTATAGTGATGTGTATAGTGATGTGTGTAGTTTAGGTTGATGTGTATAGTGATGTGTAGTTTAGGTTGATGTGTATAGTGATGTGTATAGTGATGTGTGTAGTTTAGGTTGATGTGTATAGTGATGTGTATAGTGATGTATATAGTGGTGTGTAGTTTAGGTTGATGTATATAGTGGTGTGTAGTTTAGGTTGATGTGTATAGTGGTGTGTATAGTGATGTATATAGTGATGTGTATAGTGATGTGTATAGTGGTGTGTATAGTGATGTGTATAGTGATGTGTATAGTGTATAGTGATGTGTATAGTGATGTGTATAGTGATGTATATAGTGATGTGTATAGTGATGTGTATAGTGATGTGTATAGTGATGTGTATAGTGATGTGTATAGTGATGTGTAATAGTGTATAGTGATGTGTATAGTGATGTGTATAGTGATGTGTATAGTGATGTGTATAGTGATGTGTATAGTGATGTATATAGTGATGTGTATAGTGATCTGTATAGTGATGTGTATAGTGATGTGTATAGTGATGTGTATAGTGATGTGTATAGTGATGTGTATAGTGATGTGTGTAGTTTAGGTTGATGTGTATAGTGATGTGTAGTTTAGGTTGATGTGTATAGTGATGTGTATAGTGATGTGTGTAGTTTAGGTTGATGTGTATAGTGATGTGTATAGTGATGTATATAGTGGTGTGTAGTTTAGTTGATGTATATAGTGGTGTGTAGTTTAGGTTGATGTGTATAGTGGTGTGTATAGTGATGTATATAGTGATGTGTATAGTGATGTGTATAGTGGTGTGTATAGTGATGTGTATAGTGATGTGTATAGTGTATAGTGATGTGTATAGTGATGTGTATAGTGATGTGTATAGTGGTGTGTATAGTGATGTGTATAGTGGTGTGTATAGTGATGTGTATAGTGGTGTGTATAGTGATGTGTATAGTGGTGTGTATAGTGATGTGTATAGTGGTGTGTATAGTGATGTGTATAGTGATGTGTATAGTGATGTGTATAGTGATGTGTATAGTGGTGTGTATAGTGATGTGTATAGTGATGTGTAATAGTGTATAGTGATGTGTATAGTGATGTGTATAGTGTATAGTGGTGTGTATAGTGATGTGTATAGTGATGTGTATAGTGATGTGTATAGTGGTGTGTATAGTGATGTGTATAGTGGTGTGTATAGTGATGTGTATAGTGGTGTGTATAGTGATGTGTATAGTGGTGTGTATAGTGATGTGTATAGTGGTGTGTATAGTGATGTGTATAGTGATGTATATAGTGGTGTGTATAGTGATGTGTATAGTGATGTGTATAGTGTATAGTGGTGTGTATAGTGATGTGTATAGTGGTGTGTATAGTGATGTGTATAGTGGTGTGTATAGTGATGTATATAGTGGTGTGTAGTTTAGGTTGATGTGTATAGTGATGTGTATAGTGATGTGTATAGTGATGTGTATAGTGATGTGTATAGTGATGTATATAGTGGTGTGTAGTTTAGGTTGATGTGTATAGTGATGTGTATAGTGTATAGTGGTGTGTATAGTGATGTGTATAGTGGTGTGTATAGTGATGTATATAGTGGTGTGTATAGTGATGTATATAGTGGTGTGTATAGTGATGTATATAGTGTATAGTGATGTGTATAGTGATGTGTATAGTGTATAGTGATGTGTATAGTGGTGTGTAGTTTAGGTTGATGTGTATAGTGGTGTGTATAGTGATGTGTATAGTGGTGTGTAGTTTAGGTTGATGTGTATAGTGATGTGTATAGTGATGTGTATAGTGATGTGTAGTTTAGGTTGATGTGTATAGTGATGTGTATAGTGATGTGTATAATGATGTGTATAGTGATGTGTATAGTGATGTGTGTAGTTTAGGTTGATGTGTATAGTGATGTGTATAGTGATGTATATAGTGATGTGTATAGTGATGTGTAGTTTAGGTTGATGTGTATAGTGATGTGTATAGTGATGTATATAGTGGTGTGTAGTTTAGGTTGATGTATATAGTGGTGTGTAGTTTAGGTTGATGTGTATAGTGGTGTGTATAGTGATGTATATAGTGATGTGTATAGTGATGTGTATAGTGGTGTGTATAGTGATGTGTATAGTGATGTGTATAGTGTATAGTGATGTGTATAGTGATGTGTATAGTGATGTGTATAGTGGTGTGTATAGTGATGTGTATAGTGGTGTGTATAGTGATGTGAGTGGTGTGTATAGTGATGTGTATAGTGATGTGTATAGTGATGTGTATAGTGATGTGTATAGTGATGTGTATAGTGATGTGTATAGTGGTGTGTATAGTGATGTGTATAGTGATGTGTAATAGTGTATAGTGATGTGTATAGTGATGTGTATAGTGTGTGTATAGTGATGTGTATAGTGATGTGTATAGTGATGTGTATAGTGATGTGTATAGTGTATAGTGATGTGTATAGTGATCTGTATAGTGATGTGTATAGTGATGTGTATAGTGATGTGTATAGTGATGTGTATAGTGATGTGTATAGTGTATAGTGATGTGTATAGTGATGTGTATAGTGATGTGTATAGTGATGTGTAATAGTGTATAGTGATGTGTATAGTGATGTGTATAGTGATGTGTATAGTGATGTGTAATAGTGTATAGTGATGTGTATAGTGATGTGTATAGTGATGTGTATAGTGATGTGTATAGTGATGTGTAATAGTGATGTGTATAGTGATGTGTATAGTGTATAGTGATGTGTAATAGTGTATAGTGATGTGTATAGTGATGTGTATAATGATGTGTATAGTGATGTGTATAGTGATGTGTATAGTGTATAGTGATGTGTATAGTGATGTGTATAGTGATGTGTATAGTGATGTGTATAGTGTATAGTGATGTGTATAATGATGTGTATAGTGATGTGTATAGTGATGTGTATAGTGATGTGTATAGTGTATAGTGATGTGTATAATGATGTGTATAGTGATGTGTATAGTGATGTGTATAGTGATGTGTATAGTGATGTGTATAGTGTATAGTGATGTGTATAATGATGTGTATAGTGATGTGTATAATGATGTGTATAGTGATGTGTATAGTGATGTGTATAGTGATGTGTATAGTGATGTGTATAGTGTATAGTGATGTGTATAGTGATGTGTATAATGATGTGTATAGTGATGTGTATAGCGATGTGTATAGTGATGTGTATAGTGATGTGTATAGTGTATAGTGATCTGTATAGTGATGTGTATAGTGATGTGTATAGTGATGTGTATAGTGATGTGTATAGTGTATAGTGATGTGTATAGTGATGTGTATAGTGTATAGTGATGTGTATAATGATGTGTATAGTGATGTGTATAGTGATGTGTATAGTGATGTGTATAGTATATAGTGATGTGTATAGTGATCTGTATAGTGATGTGTATAGTGATGTGTATAGTGATGTGTATAGTGATGTGTATAGTGATGTGTATAGTGTATAGTGATGTGTATAGTGATGTGTATAGTGATGTGTATAGTGATGTGTAATAGTGTATAGTGATGTGTATAGTGATGTGTATAGTGATGTGTAATAGTGTATAGTGATGTGTATAGTGATGTGTATAGTGATGTGTATAGTGATGTGTAATAGTGATGTGTATAGTGATGTGTATATTGATGTGTATAGTGATGTGTATAGTGTATAGTGATGTGTATAGTGATGTGTATAGTGATGTGTATAGTGATGTGTATAGTGATGTGTATAGTGTATAGTGATGTGTATAGTGATGTGTATAGTGATGTGTAATAGTGTATAGTGATGTGTATAGTGATGTGTATAGTGATGTGTATAGTGTATAGTGATGTGTATAGTGATGTGTATAGTGATGTGTATAGTGATGTGTATAGTGATGTGTATAGTGATGTGTATAGTGATGTGTATAGTGATGTGTATAGTGATGTATAGTGATGTGTATAGTGATGTGTATAGTGATGTGTATAGTGATGTGTATAGTGATGTGTATAGTGATCTGTATAGTGATGTGTATAGTGATGTGTATAGTGATGTGTATAGTGTATAGTGATGTGTAATAGTGTATAGTGATGTGTATAGTGATGTGTATAATGATGTGTATAGTGATGTGTATAGTGATGTGTATAGTGTATAGTGATGTGTATAGTGATGTGTATAGTGATGTGTATAGTGATGTGTATAGTGTATAGTGATGTGTATAATGATGTGTATAGTGATGTGTATAGTGATGTGTATAGTGATGTGTATAGTGTATAGTGATGTGTATAATGATGTGTATAGTGATGTGTATAGTGATGTGTATAGTGATGTGTATAGTGATGTGTATAGTGATGTGTATAGTGTATAGTGATGTGTATAATGATGTGTATAGTGATGTGTATAATGATGTGTATAGTGATGTGTATAGTGATGTGTATAGTGATGTGTATAGTGATGTGTATAGTGATGTGTATAGTGTATAGTGATGTGTATAGTGATGTGTATAATGATGTGTATAGTGATGTGTATAGTGATGTGTATAGTGATGTGTATAGTGATGTGTATAGTGTATAGTGATCTGTATAGTGATGTGTATAGTGATGTGTATAGTGATGTGTATAATGATGTGTATAGTGATGTGTATAGCGATGTGTATAGTGATGTCTATAGTGATGTGTATAGTGTATAGTGATCTGTATAGTGATGTGTATAGTGATGTGTATAGTGATGTGTATAGTGTATAGTGATGTGTATAGTGATGTGTATAGTGTATAGTGATGTGTATAATGATGTGTATAGTGATGTGTATAGTGATGTGTATAGTGATGTGTATAGTGATGTGTATAGTGTATAGTGATGTGTATAGTGATCTGTATAGTGATGTGTATAGTGATGTGTATAGTGATGTGTATAGTGATGTGTATAGTGTATAGTGATGTGTATAGTGATGTGTATAGTGATGTGTATAGTGATGTGTAATAGTGTATAGTGATGTGTATAGTGATGTGTATAGTGATGTGTAATAGTGTATAGTGATGTGTATAGTGATGTGTATAGTGATGTGTATAGTGATGTGTATAGTGATGTGTATATTGATGTGTATAGTGATGTGTATAGTGTATAGTGATGTGTATAGTGATGTGTATAGTGATGTGTATAGTGATGTGTAATAGTGATGTGTATAGTGATGTGTATAGTGATGTGTATAGTGATGTGTATAGTGATGTGTATAGTGATCTGTATAGTGATGTGTATAGTGATGTGTATAGTGATGTGTATAGTGATGTATAGTGATGTGTATAGTGATGTGTATAGTGATGTGTATAGTGATGTGTATAGTGATCTGTATAGTGATGTGTATAGTGATGTGTATAGTGATGTGTATAGTGATGTATAGTGATGTGTATAGTGATGTGTATAGTGATGTGTATAGTGATGTGTAATAGTGATGTGTATAGTGATGTGTATAGTGATGTGTATAGTGATGTGTATAGTGATGTGTATAGTGATCTGTATAGTGATGTGTATAGTGATGTGTATAGTGATGTGTATAGTGATGTATAGTGATGTGTATAGTGATGTGTATAGTGATGTGTATAGTGATGTGTATAATGATGTGTATAGTGATGTGTATAGTGATGTGTATAGTGTATAGTGATGTGTATAGTGATGTGTATAGTGATGTGTATAGTGTATAGTGATGTGTATAATGATGTGTATAGTGATGTGTATAGTGATGTGTATAGTGATGTGTATAGTGTATAGTGATGTGTATAATGATGTGTATAGTGATGTGTATAGTGATGTGTATAGTGATGTGTATAGTGATGTGTATAGTGTATAGTGATGTGTATAATGATGTGTATAGTGATGTGTATAATGATGTGTATAGTGATGTGTATAGTGATGTGTATAGTGATGTGTATAATGATGTGTATAGTGATGTGTATAGTGATGTGTATAGTGATGTGTATAGTGATGTGTATAGTGATGTGTATAGTGTATAGTGATGTGTATAGTGATGTGTATAATGATGTGTATAGTGATGTGTATAGTGATGTGTATAGTGATGTGTATAGTGATGTGTATAGTGATGTGTATAGTGTATAGTGATCTGTATAGTGATGTGTATAGTGATGTGTATAGTGATGTGTATAGTGATGTGTATAGTGATGTGTATAGTGTATAGTGATGTGTATAGTGATGTGTATAGTGATGTGTATAGTGTATAGTGATGTGTATAATGATGTGTATAGTGATGTGTATAGTGATGTGTATAGTGATGTGTATAGTGATGTGTATAGTGTATAGTGATCTGTATAGTGATGTGTATAGTGATGTGTATAGTGATGTGTATAGTGATGTGTATAGTGTATAGTGATGTGTATAGTGATGTGTATAGTGATGTGTATAATGATGTATATAGTGATGTGTATAGTGATGTGTATAGTGATGTGTATAGTGATGTGTATAGTGATGTGTATAGTGATGTGTATAATGATGTATATAGTGATGTGTATAGTGATGTGTATAGTGATGTGTATAGTGATGTGTAATAGTGTATAGTGATGTGTATAGTGATGTGTATAGTGATGTGTATAGTGATGTGTGTAGTGATGTGTATAGTGATGTGTATAGTGATGTGTATAGTGATGTATATAGTGATGTGTATAGTGATGTGTATAGTGATGTGTATAGTGATGTGTATAGTGATGTGTATAGTGATGTGTAATAGTGTATAGTGATGTGTATAGTGATGTGTATAGTGATGTGTATAGTGATGTATATAGTGTATAGTGATGTGTATAGTGATGTGTATAATGATGTGTATAATGATGTGTATAGTGATGTGTGTAGTTTAGGTTGATGTGTATAGTGATGTGTAGTTTAGGTTGATGTGTATAGTGATGTGTATAGTGATGTGTATAATGATGTGTATAGTGATGTGTGTAGTTTAGGTTGATGTGTATAGTGATGTGTATAGTGATGTATATAGTGGTGTGTAGTTTAGGTTGATGTGTATAGTGATGTGTATAGTGATGTGTGTAGTTTAGGTTGATGTGTATAGTGATGTGTATAGTGATGTATATAGTGATGTGTATAGTGATGTGTGTAGTTTAGGTTGATGTGTATAGTGATGTGTATAGTGATGTATATAGTGGTGTGTAGTTTAGGTTGATGTATATAGTGGTGTGTAGTTTAGGTTGATGTGTATAGTGGTGTGTATAGTGATGTATATAGTGATGTGTATAGTGATGTGTATAGTGGTGTGTATAGTGATGTGTATAGTGATGTGTATAGTGTATAGTGATGTGTATAGTGATGTGTATAGTGATGTGTATAGTGGTGTGTATAGTGATGTGTATAGTGGTGTGTATAGTGATGTGTATAGTGGTGTGTATAGTGATGTGTATAGTGATGTGTATAGTGATGTGTATAGTGATGTGTATAGTGATGTGTATAGTGATGTGTATAGTGATGTGTATAGTGATGTGTATAGTGTATAGTGATGTGTATAGTGATGTGTATAGTGATGTGTATAGTGATGTGTATAGTGATGTGTAATAGTGTATAGTGATGTGTATAGTGATGTGTAGTGAGTGATAGTGTATAGTGATGTGTATAGTGATGTGTATAGTGATGTGTATAGTGATGTGTATAGTGATGTGTATAGTGATGTGTATAGTGATCTGTATAGTGATGTGTATAGTGATGTGTATAGTGATGTATAGTGATGTGTATAGTGATGTGTATAGTGATGTGTATAGTGATGTGTATAGTGTATAGTGATGTGTAATAGTGTATAGTGATGTGTATAGTGATGTGTATAATGATGTGTATAGTGATGTGTATAGTGATGTGTATAGTGTATAGTGATGTGTATAGTGATGTGTATAGTGATGTGTATAGTGATGTGTATAGTGTATAGTGATGTGTATAATGATGTGTATAGTGATGTGTATAGTGATGTGTATAGTGATGTGTATAGTGTATAGTGATGTGTATAATGATGTGTATAGTGATGTGTATAGTGATGTGTATAGTGATGTGTATAGTGATGTGTATAGTGATGTGTATAGTGTATAGTGATGTGTATAATGATGTGTATAGTGATGTGTATAATGATGTGTATAGTGATGTGTATAGTGATGTGTATAGTGATGTGTATAGTGATGTGTATAGTGTATAGTGATGTGTATAGTGATGTGTATAATGATGTGTATAGTGATGTGTATAGTGATGTGTATAGTGATGTGTATAGTGATGTGTATAGTGATGTGTATAGTGTATAGTGATCTGTATAGTGATGTGTATAGTGATGTGTATAGTGATGTGTATAGTGATGTGTATAGTGTATAGTGATGTGTATAGTGATGTGTATAGTGATGTGTATAGTGTATAGTGATGTGTATAATGATGTGTATAGTGATGTGTATAGTGATGTGTATAGTGATGTGTATAGTGATGTGTATAGTGTATAGTGATCTGTATAGTGATGTGTATAGTGATGTGTATAGTGATGTGTATAGTGATGTGTATAGTGATGTGTATAGTGTATAGTGATGTGTATAGTGATGTGTATAGTGATGTGTATAATGATGTATATAGTGATGTGTATAGTGATGTGTATAGTGATGTGTATAGTGATGTGTATAGTGATGTGTATAGTGATGTGTATAATGATGTATATAGTGATGTGTATAGTGATGTGTATAGTGATGTGTATAGTGATGTGTAATAGTGTATAGTGATGTGTATAGTGATGTGTATAGTGATGTGTATAGTGATGTGTATAGTGATGTGTGTAGTGATGTGTATAGTGATGTGTATAGTGATGTGTATAGTGATGTATATAGTGATGTGTATAGTGATGTGTATAGTGATGTGTATAGTGATGTGTATAGTGATGTGTATAGTGATGTGTAATAGTGTATAGTGATGTGTATAGTGATGTGTATAGTGATGTGTATAGTGATGTATATAGTGTATAGTGATGTGTATAGTGATGTGTATAATGATGTGTATAATGATGTGTATAGTGATGTGTGTAGTTTAGGTTGATGTGTATAGTGATGTGTAGTTTAGGTTGATGTGTATAGTGATGTGTATAGTGATGTGTATAATGATGTGTATAGTGATGTGTATAGTGATGTGTGTAGTTTAGGTTGATGTGTATAGTGATGTGTAGTTTAGGTTGATGTGTATAGTGATGTGTATAGTGATGTGTGTAGTTTAGGTTGATGTGTATAGTGATGTGTATAGTGATGTATATAGTGGTGTGTAGTTTAGGTTGATGTATATAGTGGTGTGTAGTTTAGGTTGATGTGTATAGTGGTGTGTATAGTGATGTATATAGTGATGTGTATAGTGATGTGTATAGTGGTGTGTATAGTGATGTGTATAGTGATGTGTATAGTGTATAGTGATGTGTATAGTGATGTGTATAGTGATGTGTATAGTGGTGTGTATAGTGATGTGTATAGTGGTGTGTATAGTGATGTGTATAGTGGTGTGTATAGTGATGTGTATAGTGATGTGTATAGTGATGTGTATAGTGATGTGTATAGTGATGTGTATAGTGGTGTGTATAGTGATGTGTATAGTGATGTGTAATAGTGTATAGTGATGTGTATAGTGATGTGTATAGTGGTGTGTATAGTGATGTGTATAGTGATGTGTATAGTGATGTGTATAGTGATGTGTATAGTGATGTGTATAGTGTATAGTGATGTGTATAGTGATCTGTATAGTGATGTGTATAGTGATGTGTATAGTGATGTGTATAGTGATGTGTATAGTGATGTGTATAGTGTATAGTGATGTGTATAGTGATGTGTATAGTGATGTGTATAGTGATGTGTAATAGTGTATAGTGATGTGTATAGTGATGTGTATAGTGATGTGTATAGTGATGTGTAATAGTGTATAGTGATGTGTATAGTGATGTGTATAGTGATGTGTATAGTGATGTGTATAGTGATGTGTAATAGTGATGTGTATAGTGATGTGTATAGTGATGTGTATAGTGATGTGTATAGTGATGTGTATAGTGTATAGTGATGTGTATAGTGATGTGTATAGTGATGTGTATAGTGATGTGTAATAGTGATGTGTATAGTGATGTGTATAGTGATGTGTATAGTGTATAGTGATGTGTATAGTGATGTGTATAGTGATGTGTATAGTGATGTGTAATAGTGTATAGTGATGTGTATAGTGATGTGTATAGTGATGTGTATAGTGTATAGTGATGTGTATAGTGATGTGTATAGTGATGTGTATAGTGATGTGTATAGTGATGTGTATAGTGATGTGTATAGTGATGTGTATAGTGATCTGTATAGTGATGTGTATAGTGATGTGTATAGTGATGTGTATAGTGATGTGTATAGTGTATAGTGATGTGTAATAGTGTATAGTGATGTGTATAGTGATGTGTATAATGATGTGTATAGTGATGTGTATAGTGATGTGTATAGTGTATAGTGATGTGTATAGTGATGTGTATAGTGATGTGTATAGTGATGTGTATAGTGTATAGTGATGTGTATAATGATGTGTATAGTGATGTGTATAGTGATGTGTATAGTGATGTGTATAGTGTATAGTGATGTGTATAATGATGTGTATAATGATGTGTATAGTGATGTGTATAGTGATGTGTATAGTGATGTGTATAGTGATGTGTATAGTGATGTGTATAGTGTATAGTGATGTGTATAATGATGTGTATAGTGATGTGTATAGTGATGTGTATAGTGATGTGTATAGTGATGTGTATAGTGTATAGTGATGTGTATAGTGATGTGTATAGTGATGTGTATAGTGTATAGTGATGTGTATAGTGATGTGTATAGTGATGTGTATAGTGATGTGTATAGTGTATAGTGATGTGTATAGTGATGTGTATAGTGATGTGTATAGTGATGTGTATAGTGATGTGTATAGTGATGTGTATAGTGTATAGTGATGTGTATAGTGATGTGTATAGTGATGTGTATAGTGTATAGTGATGTGTATAGTGATGTGTATAGTGATGTGTATAGTGATGTGTATAGTGATGTGTATAGTGATGTGTATAGTGTATAGTGATGTGTATAGTGATGTGTATAGTGATGTGTATAATGATGTATATAGTGATGTGTATAGTGATGTGTATAGTGATGTGTATAGTGATGTGTATAGTGATGTGTATAATGATGTGTATAGTGATGTGTATAGTGATGTGTATAGTGATGTGTATAGTGATGTGTAATAGTGTATAGTGATGTGTATAGTGATGTGTATAGTGATGTGTATAGTGATGTGTATAGTGATGTGTATAGTGATGTGTATAGTGATGTGTATAGTGATGTATATAGTGATGTGTATAGTGATGTGTATAGTGATGTGTATAGTGATGTGTATAGTGATGTGTAATAGTGTATAGTGATGTGTATAGTGATGTGTATAGTGATGTGTATAGTGATGTGTATAGTGATGTATATAGTGATGTGTATAGTGATCTGTATAGTGATGTGTATAGTGATGTGTATAGTGATGTGTATAGTGATGTGTATAGTGATGTGTATAGTGATGTGTAGTTTAGGTTGATGTGTATAGTGATGTGTAGTTTAGGTTGATGTGTATAGTGATGTGTATAGTGATGTGTGTAGTTTAGGTTGATGTGTATAGTGATGTGTATAGTGATGTATATAGTGGTGTGTAGTTTAGGTTGATGTATATAGTGGTGTGTAGTTTAGGTTGATGTGTATAGTGGTGTGTATAGTGATGTATATAGTGATGTGTATAGTGATGTGTATAGTGGTGTGTATAGTGATGTGTATAGTGATGTGTATAGTGTATAGTGATGTGTATAGTGATGTGTATAGTGATGTATATAGTGATGTGTATAGTGATGTGTATAGTGATGTGTATAGTGATGTGTATAGTGATGTGTATAGTGATGTGTAATAGTGTATAGTGATGTGTATAGTGATGTGTATAGTGATGTGTATAGTGATGTGTATAGTGATGTGTATAGTGATGTATATAGTGATGTGTATAGTGATCTGTATAGTGATGTGTATAGTGATGTGTATAGTGATGTGTATAGTGATGTGTAGTGATGTGATGTGTGTAGTTTAGGTTGATGTGTATAGTGATGTGTATTTTAGGTTGATGTGTATAGTGATGTGTATAGTGATGTGTGTAGTTTAGGTTGATGTGTATAGTGATGTGTATAGTGATGTATATAGTGGTGTGTAGTTTAGGTTGATGTATATAGTGGTGTGTAGTTTAGGTTGATGTGTATAGTGGTGTGTATAGTGATGTATATAGTGATGTGTATAGTGATGTGTATAGTGGTGTGTATAGTGATGTGTATAGTGATGTGTATAGTGTATAGTGATGTGTATAGTGATGTGTATAGTGATGTGTATAGTGGTGTGTATAGTGATGTGTATAGTGGTGTGTATAGTGATGTGTATAGTGGTGTGTATAGTGATGTGTATAGTGGTGTGTATAGTGATGTGTATAGTGGTGTGTATAGTGATGTGTATAGTGATGTGTATAGTGATGTGTATAGTGATGTGTATAGTGGTGTGTATAGTGATGTGTATAGTGATGTGTAATAGTGTATAGTGATGTGTATAGTGATGTGTATAGTGTATAGTGGTGTGTATAGTGATGTGTATAGTGATGTGTATAGTGATGTGTATAGTGGTGTGTATAGTGATGTGTATAGTGGTGTGTATAGTGATGTGTATAGTGGTGTGTATAGTGATGTGTATAGTGGTGTGTATAGTGATGTGTATAGTGGTGTGTATAGTGATGTGTATAGTGATGTATATAGTGGTGTGTATAGTGATGTGTATAGTGATGTGTATAGTGTATAGTGGTGTGTATAGTGATGTGTATAGTGGTGTGTATAGTGATGTGTATAGTGGTGTGTATAGTGATGTATATAGTGGTGTGTAGTTTAGGTTGATGTGTATAGTGATGTGTATAGTGATGTGTATAGTGATGTGTATAGTGATGTGTATAGTGATGTATATAGTGGTGTGTAGTTTAGGTTGATGTGTATAGTGATGTGTATAGTGTATAGTGGTGTGTATAGTGATGTGTATAGTGGTGTGTATAGTGATGTATATAGTGGTGTGTATAGTGATGTATATAGTGGTGTGTATAGTGATGTATATAGTGTATAGTGATGTGTATAGTGATGTGTATAGTGTATAGTGATGTGTATAGTGGTGTGTAGTTTAGGTTGATGTGTATAGTGGTGTGTATAGTGATGTGTATAGTGGTGTGTAGTTTAGGTTGATGTGTATAGTGATGTGTATAGTGATGTGTATAGTGATGTGTAGTTTAGGTTGATGTGTATAGTGATGTGTATAGTGATGTGTATAATGATGTGTATAGTGATGTGTATAGTGATGTGTGTAGTTTAGGTTGATGTGTATAGTGATGTGTATAGTGATGTATATAGTGATGTGTATAGTGATGTGTGTAGTTTAGGTTGATGTGTATAGTGATGTGTATAGTGATGTATATAGTGGTGTGTAGTTTAGGTTGATGTATATAGTGGTGTGTAGTTTAGGTTGATGTGTATAGTGGTGTGTATAGTGATGTATATAGTGATGTGTATAGTGATGTGTATAGTGGTGTGTATAGTGATGTGTATAGTGATGTGTATAGTGTATAGTGATGTGTATAGTGATGTGTATAGTGATGTGTATAGTGGTGTGTATAGTGATGTGTATAGTGGTGTGTATAGTGATGTGTATAGTGGTGTGTATAGTGATGTGTATAGTGATGTGTATAGTGATGTGTATAGTGATGTGTATAGTGATGTGTATAGTGATGTGTATAGTGGTGTGTATAGTGATGTGTATAGTGATGTGTAATAGTGTATAGTGATGTGTATAGTGATGTGTATAGTGGTGTGTATAGTGATGTGTATAGTGATGTGTATAGTGATGTGTATAGTGATGTGTATAGTGATGTGTATAGTGTATAGTGATGTGTATAGTGATCTGTATAGTGATGTGTATAGTGATGTGTATAGTGATGTGTATAGTGATGTGTATAGTGATGTGTATAGTGTATAGTGATGTGTATAGTGATGTGTATAGTGATGTGTATAGTGATGTGTAATAGTGTATAGTGATGTGTATAGTGATGTGTATAGTGATGTGTATAGTGATGTGTAATAGTGTATAGTGATGTGTATAGTGATGTGTATAGTGATGTGTATAGTGATGTGTATAGTGATGTGTAATAGTGATGTGTATAGTGATGTGTATAGTGATGTGTATAGTGATGTGTATAGTGATGTGTATAGTGTATAGTGATGTGTATAGTGATGTGTATAGTGATGTGTATAGTGATGTGTAATAGTGATGTGTATAGTGATGTGTATAGTGATGTGTATAGTGATGTGTATAGTGATGTGTATAGTGTATAGTGATGTGTATAGTGATGTGTATAGTGATGTGTATAGTGATGTGTAATAGTGTATAGTGATGTGTATAGTGATGTGTATAGTGATGTGTATAGTGTATAGTGATGTGTATAGTGATGTGTATAGTGATGTGTATAGTGATGTATAGTGATGTGTATAGTGATGTGTATAGTGATGTGTATAGTGATGTGTATAGTGATGTGTATAGTGATCTGTATAGTGATGTGTATAGTGATGTGTATAGTGATGTGTATAGTGATGTGTATAGTGTATAGTGATGTGTAATAGTGTATAGTGATGTGTATAGTGATGTGTATAATGATGTGTATAGTGATGTGTATAGTGATGTGTATAGTGTATAGTGATGTGTATAGTGATGTGTATAGTGATGTGTATAGTGATGTGTATAGTGTATAGTGATGTGTATAATGATGTGTATAGTGATGTGTATAGTGATGTGTATAGTGATGTGTATAGTGTATAGTGATGTGTATAATGATGTGTATAATGATGTGTATAGTGATGTGTATAGTGATGTGTATAGTGATGTGTATAGTGATGTGTATAGTGATGTGTATAGTGTATAGTGATGTGTATAATGATGTGTATAGTGATGTGTATAGTGATGTGTATAGTGATGTGTATAGTGATGTGTATAGTGTATAGTGATGTGTATAGTGATGTGTATAATGATGTGTATAGTGATGTGTATAGTGATGTGTATAGTGATGTGTATAGTGATGTGTATAGTGATGTGTATAGTGTATAGTGATGTGTATAGTGATGTGTATAGTGATGTGTATAGTGATGTGTATAGTGATGTGTATAGTGATGTGTATAGTGTATAGTGATGTGTATAGTGATGTGTATAGTGATGTGTATAGTGTATAGTGATGTGTATAGTGATGTGTATAGTGATGTGTATAGTGATGTATGTGTATAGTGATGTGTATAGTGATGTGTATAGTGTATAGTGATCTGTATAGTGATGTGTATAGTGATGTGTATAGTGATGTGTAATAGTGATGTGTATAGTGATGTGTATAGTGTATAGTGATGTGTATAGTGATGTGTATAGTGATGTGTATAATGATGTATATAGTGATGTGTATAGTGATGTGTATAGTGATGTGTATAGTGATGTGTATAGTGATGTGTATAATGATGTGTATAGTGATGTGTATAGTGATGTGTATAGTGATGTGTATAGTGATGTGTAATAGTGTATAGTGATGTGTATAGTGATGTGTATAGTGATGTGTATAGTGATGTGTATAGTGATGTGTATAGTGATGTGTATAGTGATGTGTATAGTGATGTATATAGTGATGTGTATAGTGATGTGTATAGTGATGTGTATAGTGATGTGTATAGTGATGTGTATAGTGATGTGTATAGTGATGTGTATAGTGATGTGTATAGTGTATAGTGATGTGTATAATGATGTGTATAGTGATGTGTATAGTGATGTGTATAGTGATGTGTATAGTGTATAGTGATGTGTATAATGATGTGTATAATGATGTGTATAGTGATGTGTATAGTGATGTGTATAGTGATGTGTATAGTGATGTGTATAGTGATGTGTATAGTGTATAGTGATGTGTATAATGATGTGTATAGTGATGTGTATAGTGATGTGTATAGTGATGTGTATAGTGATGTGTATAGTGTATAGTGATGTGTATAGTGATGTGTATAATGATGTGTATAGTGATGTGTATAGTGATGTGTATAGTGATGTGTATAGTGATGTGTATAGTGATGTGTATAGTGTATAGTGATGTGTATAGTGATGTGTATAGTGATGTGTATAGTGATGTGTATAGTGATGTGTATAGTGATGTGTATAGTGTATAGTGATGTGTATAGTGATGTGTATAGTGATGTGTATAGTGTATAGTGATGTGTATAGTGATGTGTATAGTGATGTGTATAGTGATGTATGTGTATAGTGATGTGTATAGTGATGTGTATAGTGTATAGTGATCTGTATAGTGATGTGTATAGTGATGTGTATAGTGATGTGTAATAGTGATGTGTATAGTGATGTGTATAGTGTATAGTGATGTGTATAGTGATGTGTATAGTGATGTGTATAATGATGTATATAGTGATGTGTATAGTGATGTGTATAGTGATGTGTATAGTGATGTGTATAGTGATGTGTATAATGATGTGTATAGTGATGTGTATAGTGATGTGTATAGTGATGTGTATAGTGATGTGTAATAGTGTATAGTGATGTGTATAGTGATGTGTATAGTGATGTGTATAGTGATGTGTATAGTGATGTGTAGTTTAGGTTGATGTGTATAGTGATGTGTATAGTGATGTGTATAATGATGTGTATAGTGATGTGTATAGTGATGTGTAGTTTAGTGATGTGTATAGTGATGTGTATAGTGATGTATATAGTGATGTGTATAGTGATGTGTATAGTGATGTGTATAGTGATGTATATAGTGATGTGTATAGTGATGTATATAGTGATGTGTATAGTGATGTGTATAGTGTGTATAGTGATGTGTGTATAGTGATGTGTATAGTGATGTGTATAGTGATGTGTATAGTGGTGTGTATAGTGATGTATATAGTGGTGTATAGTTTAGGTTGATGTGTATAGTGATGTGTATAGTGATGTGTATAGTGATGTGTATAGTGATGTGTATAGTGGTGTGTATAGTGATGTGTATAGTGATGTGTATAGTGATGTGTATAGTGATGTGTATAGTGATGTGTATAGTGATGTGTATAGTGATGTGTATAGTGGTGTGTATAGTGATGTGTATAGTGGTGTGTATAGTGGTGTGTATAGTGATGTGTATAGTGATGTGTAATAGTGTATAGTGATGTGTATAGTGATGTGTATAGTGTATAGTGGTGTGTATAGTGATGTGTATAGTGATGTGTATAGTGATGTGTAATAGTGTATAGTGATGTGTATAGTGATGTGTATAGTGTATAGTGGTGTGTATAGTGATGTGTATAGTGATGTGTATAGTGATGTGTATAGTGGTGTGTATAGTGATGTGTATAGTGGTGTGTATAGTGATGTGTATAGTGGTGTGTATAGTGATGTGTATAGTGGTGTGTATAGTGATGTGTATAGTGGTGTGTATAGTGATGTGTATAGTGATGTATATAGTGGTGTGTATAGTGATGTGTATAGTGATGTGTATAGTGTATAGTGGTGTGTATAGTGATGTGTATAGTGGTGTGTATAGTGATGTGTATAGTGGTGTGTATAGTGATGTATATAGTGGTGTGTAGTTTAGGTTGATGTGTATAGTGATGTGTATAGTGATGTGTATAGTGATGTGTATAGTGATGTATATAGTGGTGTGTAGTTTAGGTTGATGTGTATAGTGATGTGTATAGTGTATAGTGGTGTGTATAGTGATGTGTATAGTGGTGTGTATAGTGATGTATATAGTGGTGTGTATAGTGATGTATATAGTGGTGTGTATAGTGATGTATATAGTGTATAGTGATGTGTATAGTGATGTGTATAGTGTATAGTGATGTGTATAGTGGTGTGTAGTTTAGGTTGATGTGTATAGTGGTGTGTATAGTGATGTGTATAGTGGTGTGTAGTTTAGGTTGATGTGTATAGTGATGTGTATAGTGATGTGTATAGTGATGTGTAGTTTAGGTTGATGTGTATAGTGATGTGTATAGTGATGTGTATAATGATGTGTATAGTGATGTGTATAGTGATGTGTGTAGTTTAGGTTGATGTGTATAGTGATGTGTATAGTGATGTATATAGTGATGTGTATAGTGATGTGTGTAGTTTAGGTTGATGTGTATAGTGATGTGTATAGTGATGTATATAGTGGTGTGTAGTTTAGGTTGATGTATATAGTGGTGTGTAGTTTAGGTTGATGTGTATAGTGGTGTGTATAGTGATGTATATAGTGATGTGTATAGTGATGTGTATAGTGGTGTGTATAGTGATGTGTATAGTGATGTGTATAGTGTATAGTGATGTGTATAGTGATGTGTATAGTGATGTGTATAGTGGTGTGTATAGTGATGTGTATAGTGGTGTGTATAGTGATGTGTATAGTGGTGTGTATAGTGATGTGTATAGTGATGTGTATAGTGATGTGTATAGTGATGTGTATAGTGATGTGTATAGTGATGTGTATAGTGGTGTGTAAGTGATGTGTATAGTGATGTGTAGTGTATAGTGATGTGTATAGTGATGTGTATAGTGGTGTGTATAGTGATGTGTATAGTGATGTGTATAGTGATGTGTATAGTGATGTGTATAGTGATGTGTATAGTGTATAGTGATGTGTATAGTGATCTGTATAGTGATGTGTATAGTGATGTGTATAGTGATGTGTATAGTGATGTGTATAGTGATGTGTATAGTGTATAGTGATGTGTATAGTGATGTGTATAGTGATGTGTATAGTGATGTGTAATAGTGTATAGTGATGTGTATAGTGATGTGTATAGTGATGTGTATAGTGATGTGTAATAGTGTATAGTGATGTGTATAGTGATGTGTATAGTGATGTGTATAGTGATGTGTATAGTGATGTGTAATAGTGATGTGTATAGTGATGTGTATAGTGATGTGTATAGTGATGTGTATAGTGATGTGTATAGTGTATAGTGATGTGTATAGTGATGTGTATAGTGATGTGTATAGTGATGTGTAATAGTGATGTGTATAGTGATGTGTATAGTGATGTGTATAGTGATGTGTATAGTGATGTGTATAGTGTATAGTGATGTGTATAGTGATGTGTATAGTGATGTGTATAGTGATGTGTAATAGTGTATAGTGATGTGTATAGTGATGTGTATAGTGATGTGTATAGTGTATAGTGATGTGTATAGTGATGTGTATAGTGATGTGTATAGTGATGTATAGTGATGTGTATAGTGATGTGTATAGTGATGTGTATAGTGATGTGTATAGTGATGTGTATAGTGATCTGTATAGTGATGTGTATAGTGATGTGTATAGTGATGTGTATAGTGATGTGTATAGTGTATAGTGATGTGTAATAGTGTATAGTGATGTGTATAGTGATGTGTATAATGATGTGTATAGTGATGTGTATAGTGATGTGTATAGTGTATAGTGATGTGTATAGTGATGTGTATAGTGATGTGTATAGTGATGTGTATAGTGTATAGTGATGTGTATAATGATGTGTATAGTGATGTGTATAGTGATGTGTATAGTGATGTGTATAGTGTATAGTGATGTGTATAATGATGTGTATAATGATGTGTATAGTGATGTGTATAGTGATGTGTATAGTGATGTGTATAGTGATGTGTATAGTGATGTGTATAGTGTATAGTGATGTGTATAATGATGTGTATAGTGATGTGTATAGTGATGTGTATAGTGATGTGTATAGTGTATAGTGAGTGATGTGTATAGTGATGTGTATAATGATGTGTATAGTGATGTGTATAGTGATGTGTATAGTGATGTGTATAGTGATGTGTATAGTGATGTGTATAGTGTATAGTGATGTGTATAGTGATGTGTATAGTGATGTGTATAGTGATGTGTATAGTGATGTGTATAGTGATGTGTATAGTGTATAGTGATGTGTATAGTGATGTGTATAGTGATGTGTATAGTGTATAGTGATGTGTATAGTGATGTGTATAGTGATGTGTATAGTGATGTATGTGTATAGTGATGTGTATAGTGATGTGTATAGTGTATAGTGATCTGTATAGTGATGTGTATAGTGATGTGTATAGTGATGTGTAATAGTGATGTGTATAGTGATGTGTATAGTGTATAGTGATGTGTATAGTGATGTGTATAGTGATGTGTATAATGATGTATATAGTGATGTGTATAGTGATGTGTATAGTGATGTGTATAGTGATGTGTATAGTGATGTGTATAATGATGTGTATAGTGATGTGTATAGTGATGTGTATAGTGATGTGTATAGTGATGTGTAATAGTGTATAGTGATGTGTATAGTGATGTGTATAGTGATGTGTATAGTGATGTGTATAGTGATGTGTATAGTGATGTATATAGTGATGTGTATAGTGATGTGTATAGTGATGTGTATAGTGATGTGTATAGTGATGTGTATAGTGATGTGTAATAGTGTATAGTGATGTGTATAGTGATGTGTATAGTGATGTGTATAGTGATGTGTATAGTGATGTATATAGTGATGTGTATAGTGATCTGTATAGTGATGTGTATAGTGATGTGTATAGTGATGTGTATAGTGATGTGTATAGTGATGTGTATAGTGATGTGTGTAGTTTAGGTTGATGTGTATAGTGATGTGTAGTTTAGGTTGATGTGTATAGTGATGTGTATAGTGATGTGTGTAGTTTAGGTTGATGTGTATAGTGATGTGTATAGTGATGTATATAGTGGTGTGTAGTTTAGGTTGATGTATATAGTGGTGTGTAGTTTAGGTTGATGTGTATAGTGGTGTGTATAGTGATGTATATAGTGATGTGTATAGTGATGTGTATAGTGGTGTGTATAGTGATGTGTATAGTGATGTGTATAGTGTATAGTGATGTGTATAGTGATGTGTATAGTGATGTATATAGTGATGTGTATAGTGATGTGTATAGTGATGTGTATAGTGATGTGTATAGTGATGTGTAATAGTGTATAGTGATGTGTATAGTGATGTGTATAGTGATGTGTATAGTGATGTGTATAGTGATGTGTATAGTGATGTATATAGTGATGTGTATAGTGATCTGTATAGTGATGTGTATAGTGATGTGTATAGTGATGTGTATAGTGATGTGTATAGTGATGTGTATAGTGATGTGTGTAGTTTAGGTTGATGTGTATAGTGATGTGTAGTTTAGGTTGATGTGTATAGTGATGTGTATAGTGATGTGTGTAGTTTAGGTTGATGTGTATAGTGATGTGTATAGTGATGTATATAGTGGTGTGTAGTTTAGGTTGATGTATATAGTGGTGTGTAGTTTAGGTTGATGTGTATAGTGGTGTGTATAGTGATGTATATAGTGATGTGTATAGTGATGTGTATAGTGGTGTGTATAGTGATGTGTATAGTGATGTGTATAGTGTATAGTGATGTGTATAGTGATGTGTATAGTGATGTGTATAGTGGTGTGTATAGTGATGTGTATAGTGGTGTGTATAGTGATGTGTATAGTGGTGTGTATAGTGATGTGTATAGTGGTGTGTATAGTGATGTGTATAGTGGTGTGTATAGTGATGTGTATAGTGATGTGTATAGTGATGTGTATAGTGATGTGTATAGTGGTGTGTATAGTGATGTGTATAGTGATGTGTAATAGTGTATAGTGATGTGTATAGTGATGTGTATAGTGTATAGTGGTGTGTATAGTGATGTGTATAGTGATGTGTATAGTGGTGTGTATAGTGATGTGTATAGTGGTGTGTATAGTGATGTGTATAGTGGTGTGTATAGTGATGTGTATAGTGGTGTGTATAGTGATGTGTATAGTGGTGTGTATAGTGATGTGTATAGTGATGTATATAGTGGTGTGTATAGTGATGTGTATAGTGATGTGTATAGTGTATAGTGGTGTGTATAGTGATGTGTATAGTGGTGTGTATAGTGATGTGTATAGTGGTGTGTATAGTGATGTATATAGTGGTGTGTAGTTTAGGTTGATGTGTATAGTGATGTGTATAGTGATGTGTATAGTGATGTGTATAGTGATGTGTATAGTGATGTATATAGTGGTGTGTAGTTTAGGTTGATGTGTATAGTGATGTGTATAGTGTATAGTGGTGTGTATAGTGATGTGTATAGTGGTGTGTATAGTGATGTATATAGTGGTGTGTATAGTGATGTATATAGTGGTGTGTATAGTGATGTATATAGTGTATAGTGATGTGTATAGTGATGTGTATAGTGTATAGTGATGTGTATAGTGGTGTGTAGTTTAGGTTGATGTGTATAGTGGTGTGTATAGTGATGTGTATAGTGGTGTGTAGTTTAGGTTGATGTGTATAGTGATGTGTATAGTGATGTGTATAGTGATGTGTATAGTGTATAGTGATGTGTATAGTGATGTGTATAGTGGTGTGTATAGTGATGTGTATAGTGTATAGTGATGTGTATAGTGATGTGTATAGTGGTGTGTATAGTGGTGTGTATAGTGATGTGTATAGTGATGTGTATAGTGATGTGTATAGTGTATAGTGATGTGTATAGTGATGTGTATAGTGATGTGTATAGTGATGTGTATAGTGTATAGTGATGTGTATAGTGATGTGTATAGTGGTGTGTATAGTGGTGTGTATAGTGATGTGTATAGTGATGTGTATAGTGATGTGTATAGTGTATAGTGATGTGTATAGTGATGTGTATAGTGATGTGTATAGTGATGTGTATAGTGTATAGTGATGTGTATAGTGATGTGTATAGTGATGTGTATAGTGATGTGTATAGTGTATAGTGATGTGTATAGTGATGTGTATAGTGATGTGTATAGTGGTGTGTATAGTGGTGTGTATAGTGATGTGTATAGTGATGTATATAGTGATGTGTATAGTGATGTGTATAGTGATGTGTATAGTGGTGTGTATAGTGATGTGTATAGTGATGTGTATAGTGATGTATATAGTGGTGTGTATAGTGATGTGTATAGTGATGTGTATAGTGATGTATATAGTGGTGTGTATAGTGATGTATATAGTGGTGTGTATAGTGTATAGTGGTGTGTATAGTGATGTGTATAGTGGTGTGTATAGTGATGTGTATAGTGGTGTGTATAGTGATGTATATAGTGGTGTGTAGTTTGTTGAGTTTAGTTGATGTGTATAGTGATGTGTATAGTGATGTGTATAGTGATGTGTATAGTGATGTATATAGTGGTGTGTAGTTTAGGTTGATGTGTATAGTGATGTGTATAGTGTATAGTGGTGTGTATAGTGATGTGTATAGTGGTGTGTATAGTGATGTATATAGTGGTGTGTATAGTGATGTATATAGTGGTGTGTATAGTGATGTATATAGTGTATAGTGATGTGTATAGTGATGTGTATAGTGTATAGTGATGTGTATAGTGGTGTGTAGTTTAGGTTGATGTGTATAGTGGTGTGTATAGTGATGTGTATAGTGGTGTGTAGTTTAGGTTGATGTGTATAGTGATGTGTATAGTGATGTGTATAGTGATGTGTATAGTGTATAGTGATGTGTATAGTGATGTGTATAGTGGTGTGTATAGTGATGTGTATAGTGTATAGTGATGTGTATAGTGATGTGTATAGTGGTGTGTATAGTGGTGTGTATAGTGATGTGTATAGTGATGTGTATAGTGATGTGTATAGTGTATAGTGATGTGTATAGTGATGTGTATAGTGATGTGTATAGTGATGTGTATAGTGTATAGTGATGTGTATAGTGATGTGTATAGTGGTGTGTATAGTGGTGTGTATAGTGATGTGTATAGTGATGTGTATAGTGATGTGTATAGTGTATAGTGATGTGTATAGTGATGTGTATAGTGATGTGTATAGTGATGTGTATAGTGTATAGTGATGTGTATAGTGATGTGTATAGTGATGTGTATAGTGATGTGTATAGTGTATAGTGATGTGTATAGTGATGTGTATAGTGATGTGTATAGTGGTGTGTATAGTGGTGTGTATAGTGATGTGTATAGTGATGTATATAGTGATGTGTATAGTGATGTGTATAGTGATGTGTATAGTGGTGTGTATAGTGATGTGTATAGTGATGTGTATAGTGATGTATATAGTGGTGTGTATAGTGATGTGTATAGTGATGTGTATAGTGATGTATATAGTGGTGTGTATAGTGATGTATATAGTGATGTGTATAGTGATGTGTATAGTGATGTGTATAGTGATGTGTATAGTGATGTGTATAGTGATGTGTATAGTGATGTATATAGTGGTGTGTATAGTGATGTGTATAGTGATGTGTATAGTGATGTATATAGTGGTGTGTATAGTGATGTGTATAGTGATGTGTATAGTGATGTATATAGTGGTGTGTATAGTGATGTATATAGTGGTGTGTATAGTGTATAGTGGTGTGTATAGTGATGTGTATAGTGGTGTGTATAGTGATGTGTATAGTGGTGTGTATAGTGATGTATATAGTGGTGTGTAGTTTAGGTTGATGTGTATAGTGATGTGTATAGTGATGTGTATAGTGATGTGTATAGTGATGTGTATAGTGATGTATATAGTGGTGTGTAGTTTAGGTTGATGTGTATAGTGATGTGTATAGTGTATAGTGGTGTGTATAGTGATGTGTATAGTGGTGTGTATAGTGATGTATATAGTGGTGTGTATAGTGATGTATATAGTGGTGTGTATAGTGATGTATATAGTGTATAGTGATGTGTATAGTGATGTGTATAGTGTATAGTGATGTGTATAGTGGTGTGTAGTTTAGGTTGATGTGTATAGTGGTGTGTATAGTGATGTGTATAGTGGTGTGTAGTTTAGGTTGATGTGTATAGTGATGTGTATAGTGATGTGTATAGTGATGTGTATAGTGTATAGTGATGTGTATAGTGATGTGTATAGTGGTGTGTATAGTGATGTGTATAGTGTATAGTGATGTGTATAGTGATGTGTATAGTGGTGTGTATAGTGGTGTGTATAGTGATGTGTATAGTGATGTGTATAGTGATGTGTATAGTGTATAGTGATGTGTATAGTGATGTGTATAGTGATGTGTATAGTGATGTGTATAGTGTATAGTGATGTGTATAGTGATGTGTATAGTGGTGTGTATAGTGGTGTGTATAGTGATGTGTATAGTGATGTGTATAGTGATGTGTATAGTGTATAGTGATGTGTATAGTGATGTGTATAGTGATGTGTATAGTGATGTGTATAGTGTATAGTGATGTGTATAGTGATGTGTATAGTGATGTGTATAGTGATGTGTATAGTGTATAGTGATGTGTATAGTGATGTGTATAGTGATGTGTATAGTGGTGTGTATAGTGGTGTGTATAGTGATGTGTATAGTGATGTATATAGTGATGTGTATAGTGATGTGTATAGTGATGTGTATAGTGGTGTGTATAGTGATGTGTATAGTGATGTGTATAGTGATGTATATAGTGGTGTGTATAGTGATGTGTATAGTGATGTGTATAGTGATGTATATAGTGGTGTGTATAGTGATGTATATAGTGATGTGTATAGTGATGTGTATAGTGATGTGTATAGTGATGTGTATAGTGATGTGTATAGTGATGTGTATAGTGATGTGTATAGTGATGTGTATAGTGATGTGTATAGTGATGTGTATAGTGATGTATATAGTGGTGTGTAGTTTAGGTTGATGTATATAGTGGTGTGTAGTTTAGGTTGATGTATATAGTGGTGTGTAGTTTAGGTTGATGTATATAGTGGTGTGTAGTTTAGGTTGATGTATATAGTGGTGTGTAGTTTAGGTTGATGTGTATAGTGATGTGTATAGTGATGTGTATAGTGTAGGTTGATGTGTATAGTGATGTGTATAGTGATGTGTATAGTGTATAGTGATGTGTATAGTGATGTGTATAGTGATGTGTATAGTTTAGATTGATGTTTATATTGATGTGTATTGATGCGTCTACAGGGCTCATCTGTAAAAAAAGACCTGTCAAAATAAAGGTTCATTATTTATTTATTTTACATTTTGATGTCTAATTTTTAGACTGTTGCAGCTGAGAACGAAACGTGTATGGACACAATGAGAGGGACATAATAGCATGGAGACAACCACTATTTGTCTATACTATACCACTATACCACTGTTATTTATCATGTTCCTGGGAGCTTTTTCACTCCTTCAGCATGTTCAGTGCCTTCGGAAATTATTCAGACCCTTTGACCTTTTCCACATTTTGTTACATTGCAGCCTTATTCTAAAATTGATTAAATATTTTTTTCCCCTCATCAATTTACACACAGTACTCAGTACTTTGTTGAAGCACCTTTGGCAGCGATTACATCTTAGAGAATTCTTGGGTATGACGCTACAAGCTTGGCACACTTGAATTTCGGGACTTTCCCCCATTCTTCTCTGCAGATCCTCTCAAGCTCTGTCAGGTTGGATGGGAAGCGTCACTGCACAGCTATTTAAATCTGGGCTGGGCCACTCAAGGACATTCAGAGACTCCTGTGTTTTCTTGGCTGTATGCTTAGGGTTGTTGTCATGTTTGAAGATGAACCTTTCCCCCCAGTCTGAGGTCCTGAGCGGTCTGGACCAGGTTTGCTCTCTGTACTTTGCTCCATTCATCTTTCCCTTGACCCTGACTCGTCTCCAAGTCCCTGCCACTGAAAAACATCCTCACAGTAGGATGCTAACACCACCATGCTTCACCGTAGGGATGGTGGCAGGTTTCCTCCAGACGTGATGCTTGGCATTCAGGCCAAATAGTTAACTTTCATCAGACCAGAGAATCTTGTTTCTCATGGTCAGAGTACTTTAGGTGCCTTTTGGCAAACTCCAAGAGGGTGGTCATGTGCTTTTTACTGAGGAGTGGCTTCCATCTGGCCACTCTACCATAAAGGCCTGATTGGTGGAGTGCTGCAGAGATGGTTGTCCTACTGTAAGGTTCTCCCATCACCACAGAGGAACTCTGGGGCTGTCAGAGTGACCAGAGTGACCTCCCTGACCAAGACCCCTCTCCCCAGATTGCTCAGTTTGGCAGGGCGGCCAGCTCTAGGAAGAGTCTTGGTGGTTCCAAACTTCTTCCATTTAAGAATTATGGAGGCCTGGGTTCGAGCCAAGGCTCTGTCGCAGCCGGCCACGACCGGGAGGCTCATGGGGCGGCGCACAATTGGCCAAGCGTCGTCCGGGTTAGGGAGGGATATCCTTGTCTCATCGTGCACTAGCGACAGGAGGCAGGTCGGGCGCAGTGCACGCTGACACGGTAGCCAGGTGTACGGTGTTTCCTCCGACACATTGGTGCGGCTGGCTACCGGGTTGGATGGGCAGTGCAGTTCGGCTGGGTTGGGTAGTGTTTCGGAGAACACACGGCTCTCAACCTTCACCTCTCCCGAGTCTGTATGGGAGTTTCAGCGATGAGACAAGACTGTAACTACCAATTGGATACCACAAAATTGGGGAGAAAAAAGGGCTGAATTTTTGTTTTTATAATAATAATTACAAAGAATATTGGAGGCCCCTGTTTTCTTGGGGACCTTCAATGCTGCTTTTTTGGTACCCTTCCCCAAATCTGTGCCTCGACAGAATCCTGTCTCGGAGCTCTACGGACAATTCCTTCGACCTCATGGCCTGGTTCTTGCTCTGACATGCACTGTCAACTGTGGAACCTTATATAGACAGGTGTGTGCCTTTCCAAATCATGTCCAATCAATTGATTTTACCACTGGTGGACTCTAAATCAAGTTGTAGAAACATCTCAAGGATGATCAATTTCGAGTCTCATACCAAAGGGTCTAAATAAGGTATTTCTGGTTTTAATATTAATACATTTGCAAAAATGTCTAAAAAAAAACTGTTTTTGCCTTGTCATTAAGGGGTAGTGTGTATAGGTTGATGAGGAAAATGTTTTGTTTAATCAATTTTAGAATAAGGATAAATGTGTAAAAAGTCAAGGGGTCTGAATACTTTCCAAATGCACCAGCACATGTACGGAGTAAGCTCCATTCATCTGCACTGTATCTAGCCACCATGATATGAGCAGTCCTCTGCAATCACAAAGAGGAACATGTTGCACTTATATCAACTAGGAGTTGAATATCACCTAGGAGTTGAATATCACCTAGGAGTTGAATATCACTTAGGAGTTGAATATCATCTAGGAGTTGAATATCACCGAGGAGTTGAATATCACCTAGGAGTTGAATATCACTTAGGAGTTGAATATCACAGAGGAGTTGAATATCACTTAGGAGTTGAATATCACAGAGGAGTTGAATATCACCTAGGAGTTGAATATCACTTAGGAGTTGAATATCACAGAGGAGTTGAATATCACCTAGGAGTTGAATATCACCTAGGAGTTGAATATCACAGAGGAGTTGAATATCACCTAGGAGTTGAATATCACTTAGGAGTTGAATATCACAGAGGAGTTGAATATCACCTAGGAGTTGAATATCACCTAGGAGTTGAATATCACCTAGGAGTTGAATATCACCTCGGAGTTGAATATCACCTAGGAGTTGAATAGAAGCTGGGTCTTTTAGGAGAACAATATTAGGTATTTATCTCCATTTGTAAAATGTATGCATGTGCACATCAATTGTATACAATTCAACATACGCAGCTTGCTACAAACCTGCTGTGATATCAAAAGCTCTTTTCTGAGAACCAACCAAACCTAACTTACCTGTCATCTTGGGAGAACCTGATGAGGGGAGATCTCTCTGTGTGGTTGGACCCTGTCTGGTTGGTGTTTCCCTTCAGAAAGTTGACCATACTGAAGCTCTGTCTGGAGAACAAATACAAAACATAGTGTCAACTGAAGTGAACAAGTGTCAACTGAAGTGAACAAGTGTCAACTGAAGTGAACAAGTGTCATCTGAAGTGAACAAGTGTCAACTGAAGTGAACAAGTGTCAACTGAAGTGAACAAGTGTCAACTGAAGTGAACAAGTGTCAACTGAAGTGAACAAGTGTCATCTGAAGTGAACAAGTGTCAACTGAAGTGAACAAGTGTCAACTGAAGTGAACAAGTGTCAACTGAAGTGAACAAGTGTCAACTGAAGTGAACAAGTGTCAACTGAAGTGAACAAGTGTCAACTGAAGTGAACAAGTGTCAACAAGTGTCATCTGAAGTGAACAAGTGTCATCTGAAGTGAACAAGTGTCAACTGAAGTGAACAAGTGTCAACTGAAGTGAACAAGTGTCAACTGAAGTGAACAAGTGTCAACTGAAGTGAACAAGTGTCAACTGAAGTGAACAAGTGTCATCTGAAGTGAACAAGTGTCAACTGAAGTGAACAAGTGTCAACTGAAGTGAACAAGTGTCAACTGAAGTGAACAAGTGTCAACTGAAGTGAACAAGTGTCATCTGAAGTGAACAAGTGTCAACTGAAGTGAACAAGTGTCAACTGAAGTGAACAAGTGTCAACTGAAGTGAACAAGTGTCAACTGAAGTGAACAAGTGTCATCTGAAGTGAACAAGTGTCAACTGAAGTGAACAAGTGTCATCTGAAGTAAACAAGTGTCATCTGAAGTAAACAAGTGTCAACTGAAGTAAACAAGTGTCATCTGAAGTGAACAAGTGTCATCTGAAGTGAACAAGTGTCATCTGAAGTGAACAAGTGTCTGAAGTGAACAAACAAATTCAAAGTTTGTGGTGAACTTTAACCTGTCTGTCACGTGGGAGGTCCGGGAATTGGCCCCATACAGTGCAGCCTGTGTGGTGAACTTTAACCTGTCTGTCACGTGGGAGGTCCGGGAATTGGCCCCATACAGTGCAGCCTGTGTGGTGAACTTTAACCTGTCTGTCACGTGGGAGGTCCGGGAATTGGCCCCATACAGTGCAGCCTGTGTGGTGAACTTTAACCTGTCTGTCACGTGGGAGGTCCGGGAATTGGCCCCATACAGTGCAGCCTGTGTGGTGAACTTTAACCTGTCTGTCACGTGGGAGGTCCGGGAATTGGCCCCATACAGTGCAGCCTGTGTGGTGAACTTTAACCTGTCTGTCACGTGGGAGGTCCGGGAATTGGCCCCATACAGCACAAGTCATAAGCAGTGGCAAAATGTATAGACTTGCAGGAAATTAGCATTAAAACTGCAACGTTTTCTGTCATCCTCATAAAAACAGCATGGTGAGCTATAGAAAACAGCATGGTGAGCTATAGAAAACAACATGGTGAGCTATAGAAAACAGCATGGTGAGCTATAGAAAACAGCATGGTGAGCTATAGAAAACAGCATGGTGAGCTATAGAAAACAGCATGGTGAGCTATAGAAAACAGCATGGTGAGCTATAGAAAACAGCATGGTGAGCTATAGAAAACAGCATGGTGAGCTATAGAAAACAGCATGGTGAGCTATAGAAAACAGCATGGTGAGCTATAGAAAACAGCATCCTCATAAAAACAGCATGGTGAGCTATAGAAAACAGCATGGTGAGCTATAGAAAACAACATGGTGAGCTATAGAAAACAACATGGTGAGCTATAGAAAACAACATGGTGAGCTATAGAAAACAGCATGGTGAGCTATAGAAAACAGCATGGTGAGCTATAGAAAACAGCATGGTGAGCTATAAAAAACAGCATGGTGAGCTATAGAAAACAACATGGTGAGCTATAGAAAACAGCATGGTGAGCTATAGAAAACAACATGGTGAGCTATAGAAAACAACATCCTCATAAAAACAGCATGGTGAGCTATAGAAAACAGCATGGTGAGCTATAGAAAACAGCATGGTGAGCTATAGAAAACAGCATGGTGAGCTATAGAAAACAGCATGGTGAGCTATAGAAAACAGCATGATGAGCTATAGAAAACAGCATGGTGAGCTATAGAAAACAGCATGGTGAGCTATAGAAAACAGCATGGTGAGCTATAGAAAACAGCATGGTGAGCTATAGAAAACAACATGGTGAGCTATAGAAAACAGCATGGTGAGCTATAGAAAACAACATGGTGAGCTATAGAAAACAGCATGGTGAGCTATAGAAAACAGCATGGTGAGCTATAGAAAACAGCATGGTGAGCTATAGAAAACAGCATGGTGAGCTATAGAAAACAGCATGGTGAGCTATAGAAAACAACATTCTCTGCCCCAAGGAAAAGCTGTAGAAACACTGGAAATTATCTTTAAAATGAGACATATATATATATTAACATGTCCCTCGCCCTCCTCAGCGCGGCCCTCTTAGTAAAGACGGAATAGTCTGTATAATATTGTGTGATGGCGTGAATTCATTTTGGACTGATGTCTTGTTGTGTGAGTGTGTGTGTGCGTCGAAACATGTCAATGTTTTTTATTCATTCTCAGGTTGTCTATTGTCTTTATAATCGATAATATTTAAACCGGACAATATTCAATAATTCAATACAAATGGAAAAGAACGAAGGGAGCGCTCCCGGTCGTGCGTGCAAAAAGCTCTGGTTCATTCGACCGACCACTCAGAAAATGTTGTCATTCTTACTCATCTTTCAGAATAAAAAGCCTGAAACAATGTCTAAAGACTGTTGACATCTAGTGGAAGCCATAGGAACTGCAATCTGGGTCCCATCCATGTATATGGTGGAGAGGCTTTCAATGGAAAAACACTCAATTCAAAAGAAAGCCACTTCCTGGATGGATTTTCCTCAGGTTCTCACCTGCCATCTCAGTTCAGTCATACTCACATACATTATTTTTAACAGTTTAGGAAACTGTGGAGTGTTTCCTATCCAAATGTACCACTTATATGCAAATCCCAGCTTCTGGGCCTGAGTAACAGGCAGTTTACATTGGGCACCTCATTCATCCAAAATTCAAAATACTGCCCCCTATAGAGGTTATAAAAATGATAGCGGATACATTTTGTGAAAATAAAGTAAAAACAAACACCAAAAGAATCGCAAAATAGCAAAGTTGGTTCGGAGCAAAAAAGGTGACCGTTGCCATCAGAGGGGGGAAAGAGGTCAAGGTGTAGGGTAGTTCTGTGTAAGTGGGACCAGTGGACTGAGTAAATGAGAAGTGGATGTCATCAACCTTGTTTTTAAAGTGGTAGACAAAGTCATCCCCAGAGAGAGAGGAGGGAGGAGGGCGGATGACTAAGGAGTGAGGAGAAAGTGGCAAAGAGTTTCCTGGGGTTAGAGGCAGAAGCTTGAAATTACATTTAAAGTGTTAGATCCTCCAAAAACGTTTGTTTTTCTCTAATTAACTCTCTCAGCTGCCCACAGCCCTGTTCTGTAAGCTTGAAATGGGTCACTCAGCCACATTAGCAGGAAGGGAGGGTCAAGCCAGCCGGGAGGAAAGGGAGGAGAATGAGAGTCATAGGATGTGGAAAGGGAGGAGAGTAGGGTCGAAGAGACAGACGGGAGAAGGATTTATCAGAAGGGAGAGATTATAGGATAGAAGAGAGTATTGGGAAAGAGAGAGTGAAGATTGCGATGGCGCATGATCGTCTGGGTAGGGGCTGAGTGGTTAGGGTTGGAGGAAAGGAAGACAAGGGAACAAAGTAGTGATCAGAGACCTGGAGGGGGGTTATAGTGAGATTAGTAGGAGAACAGAGACCTAGAGGGGGGTTATAGTGAGATTAGTAGGAGAACAGAGACCTGGAGGGGGTTACATTGAGATTAGTAGGAGAACAGAGACCTGGAGGGGGTTACAGTGAGATTAGTAGGAGAACAGAGACCTGGAGGGTTACAGTGAGATTAGTAGGAGAACAGAGACCTGGAGGGGGTTACAGTGAGATTAGTAGGAGAACAGAGACCTGGAGGGGGTTACAGTGAGATTAGTAGGAGAACAGAGACCTGGAGGGGTTACAGTGAGATTAGTAGGAGAACAGAGACCTGGAGGGGGTTACAGTGAGATTAGTAGGAGAACAGAGACCTGGAGGGGGGTTACAGTGAGATTAGTAGGAGAACAGAGACCTGGAGGGGGGTTACAGTGAGATTAGTAGGAGAACAGAGACCTGGAGGGGGGTTACAGTGAGATTAGTAGGAGAACAGAGACCTGGAGGGGGTTACAGTGAGATTAGTAGGAGAACAGAGACCTGGAGGGGTTACAGTGAGATTAGTAGGAGAACAGAGACCTGGAGGGGGTGCAGTGAGATTAGTAGGAGAACAGAGACCTGGAGGGGTTACAGTGAGATTAGTAGGAGAACAGAGACCTGGAGGGGGTTACAGTGAGATTAGTAGGAGAACAGAGACCTGGAGGGGGTTACAGTGAGATTAGTAGGAGAACAGAGACCTGGAGGGGGGGGGGGTTACAGTGAGATTAGTAGGAGAACAGAGACCTGGAGGGGGTTACAGTGAGATTAGTAGGAGAACAGAGACCTGGAGGGGGTTACAGTGAGATTAGTAGGAGAACAGAGACCTGGAGGGGGTTACAGTGAGATTAGTAGGAGAACAGAGACCTGGAGGGGTTGCAGGGAGATTAGTAGTAGAACAGAGACCTGGAGGGGGTTATAGTGAGATTAGTAGAAGAACAGAGACCTGGAGGGGGTTGCAGTGAGATTAGTAGGAGAACAGAGACCTGGAGGGGGTTGCAGGGAGATTAGTAGGAGAACAGAGACCTGGAGGGGGTTACAGTGAGATTAGTAGGAGAACAGAGACCTGGAGGGGGTTACAGTGAGATTAGTAGGAGAACAGAGACCTGGAGGGGGTTACAGTGAGATTAGTAGGAGAACAGAGACCTGGAGGGGGGTTACAGTGAGATTAGTAGGAGAACAGAGACCTGGAGGGGGTTACAGTGAGATTAGTAGGAGAACAGAGACCTGGAGGGGGTTACAGTGAGATTAGTAGGAGAACAGAGACCTGGAGGGGGTTACAGTGAGATTAGTAGGAGAACAGAGACCTGGAGGGGGTGCAGTGAGATTAGTAGGAGAACAGAGACCCCACATCTATTTCTATGGGCTGTTCAACACACCGACTGTTCATCACACCAATTGTTCACACCGCTCTTGTTCACCTCCGTTGCCATGTCTAATGTGTATTCATGTGATATTCGAGTGACTCAAACATTACTACAAAATCTATGGGCTAAAAAACATGTTAGCTGACATGGACTGGTTGACCTGGACATTTCTGACAAGTTATAAATATCTCTCTGAGGTCTGAAATGACAAGAGGAACTGATGATCCACTACCCAATATAGAACTGATGATGTACTACCCAATATAGAACTGATGATGTACTACCCAATATAGAACTGATGATGTAATACCCAATATAGAACTGATGATGTACTACCCAATATAGAACTGATGATGTACTACCCAATATAGAACTGATGATGTACTACCCAATATAGAACTGATGATGTACTACCCAATATAGAACTGATGATGTACTACCCAATATAGAACTGATGATGTAATACCCAATATAGAACTGATGATGTAATACCCAATATAGAACTGATGATGTACTTCCCAATATAGAACTGATGATGTAATACCCAATATAGAACTGATGATGTACTACCCAATATAGAACTGATGATGTACTACCCAATATAGAACTGATTATGGGTCTACTTCCGGGTTGGAGCGAGCGGTCGCATCCGAGCGCTTCGGTCTGCAGGTAGTATAACTTTTCATTACATTTCATTACATTTCATTATAGTACAACGGTTTGATTTGTCTAATCTTAGCAATTTCTTCTTAGCTAGCTACATAGCCGTCTTTGTATCAAAGATAATTGCGTAATTATCGTATTTCGTCGTCCTAACGTAGTCTACACTGCTATCTGCCCAGCAGCTAGCCAGCTAGCAAACGTCCACCGTCTTCCGAATAACAGCACTGTAAAAACTATTACACTCAACTGAACAACTTGATTAGTGTAGTGTTAGCTAGCTACATAGTTGTCTTTGCTGTCTTCGTATCCAAGATAATTGTGTAGTTTAGAGTGTGTAGTCTTAGAGTGATTATCTTAATTTACCGAGGTTAGCTAGCCAGCTATTTGTCGTCCTTAACGTAGGAGACACTGCTAGCTAGCCAACAGCTAGCCAACGTCTACCGAATAGAACTTCCTCACTCAACAACCCGGTCGCATTCGCTCCACAGGTAGTATCACATTTTCATTTCATTTCATTACAGTACAACGGTTTGATTTGTTTGATCGTAGCTAGCTACATAGCTAGCTACATAGCCGTCTTTGTATCAAAGATAATTGTGTAGTCTAGAGCGATTTTCTAGGTTAGCTAGCCAGCTATTGTCGTTCTTTTAACGCAACGTAACGTAATCAACACTGCTAGCTAGCCAGCTAGCCCCCGAATAGCACCACTGTAGAAACTATCACACTCAACGGAACGACTTAGTGTAGTGCCAACAACGCAGCCACTGCCAGCTAGCCTACAAAATCAACAACGCAGCCACTGCCAGCTAGCCTACTTCAGCAGTACTGTATCATTTTAATCATTTTAGTCAATAAGATTCTTGCTACGTAAGCTTAACTTTCTGAACATTCGAGACGTGTAGTCCACTTGTCATTCCAATCTCCTTTGCATTAGCGTAGCCTCTTCTGTAGCCTGTCAACTATGTGTCTGTCTATCCCTGTTCTCTCCTCTCTGCACAGACCATACAAACGCTCCACACCGCGTGGCCGCGGCCACCCTAATCTGGTGGTCCCAGCGCGTACGACCCACGTGGAGTTCCAGGTCTCCGGTAGCCTCTGGAACTGCCGATCTGCGGCCAACAAGGCAGAGTTCATCTCAGCCTATGCCTCCCTCCAGTCCCTCGACTTCTTGGCACTGACGGAAACATGGATCACCACAGATAACACTTCTACTCCTACTGCTCTCTCTTCGTCCGCCCACGTGTTCTCGCACACCCCGAGAGCTTCTGGTCAGCGGGGTGGTGGCACCGGGATCCTCATCTCTCCCAAGTGGTCATTCTCTCTTTCTCCCCTTACCCATCTGTCTATCGCCTCCTTTGAATTCCATGCTGTCACAGTTACCAGCCCTTTCAAGCTTAACATCCTTATCATTTATCGCCCTCCAGGTTCCCTCGGAGAGTTCATCAATGAGCTTGATGCCTTGATAAGCTCCTTTCCTGAGGACGGCTCACCTCTCACAGTTCTGGGCGACTTTAACCTCCCCACGTCTACCTTTGACTCATTCCTCTCTGCCTCCTTCTTTCCACTCCTCTCCTCTTTTGACCTCACCCTCTCACCTCCCCCTACTCACAAGGCAGGCAATACGCTCGACCTCATCTTTACTAGATGCTGTTCTTCCACTAACCTCACTGCAACTCCCCTCCAAGTCTCCGACCACTACCTTGTATCCTTTTCCCTCTCGCTCTCATCCAACACTTCCCACACTGCCCCTACTCGGATGGTATCGCGCCGTCCCAACCTTCGCTCTCTCTCCCCCGCTACTCTCTCCTCTTCCATCCTATCATCTCTTCCCTCTGCTCTAACCTTCTCCAACCTATCTCCTGATTCTGCCTCCTCAACCCTCCTCTCCTCCCTTTCTGCATCCTTTGACTCTCTATGTCCCCTATCCTCCAGGCCGGCTCGGTCCTCCCCTCCCGCTCCGTGGCTCGACGACTCATTGCGAGCTCACAGAACAGGGCTCCGGGCAGCCGAGCGGAAATGGAGGAAAACTCGCCTCCCTGCGGACCTGGCATCCTTTCACTCCCTCCTCTCTACATTTTCCTCTTCTGTCTCTGCTGCTAAAGCCACTTTCTACCACTCTAAATTCCAAGCATCTGCCTCTAACCCTAGGAAGCTCTTTGCCACCTTCTCCTCCCTCCTGAATCCTCCTCCCCCTCCCCCTCCCTCTCTGCAGATGACTTCGTCAACCATTTTGAAAAGAAGGTCGACGACATCCGATCCTCGTTTGCTAAGTCAAACGACACCGCTGGTTCTGCTCACACTGCCCTACCCTGTGCTCTGACCTCTTTCTCCCTCTCTCTCCAGATGAAATCTCGCGTCTTGTGACGGCCGGCCGCCCAACAACCTGCCCGCTTGACCCTATCCCCTCCATCTCTTCTCCAGACCATTTCCGGAGACCTTCTCCCTTACCTCACCTCGCTCATCAACTCATCCCTGACCGCTGGCTACGTCCCTTCCGTCTTCAAGAGAGCGAGAGTTGCACCCCTTCTGAAAAAACCTACACTCGATCCCTCCGATGTCAACAACTACAGACCAGTATCCCTTCTTTCTTTTCTCTCCAAAACTCTTGAACGTGCCGTCCTTGGCCAGCTCTCCCGCTATCTCTCTCAGAATGACCTTCTTGATCCAAATCAGTCAGGTTTCAAGACTAGTCATTCACTGCTAAAGCTAACTCTCTCTCCTCTGCTCTCATCCTTCTAGACCTATCGGCTGCCTTCGATACTGTGAACCATCAGATCCTCCTCTCCACCCTCTCCGAGTTGGGCATCTCCGGCGCGGCCCACGCTTGGATTGCGTCCTACCTGACAGGTCGCTCCTACCAGGTGGCGTGGCGAGAATCCGTCTCCACACCACGTGCTCTCACCACTGGTGTCCCCCAGGGCTCTGTTCTAGGCCCTCTCCTATTCTCGCTATACACCAAGTCACTTGGCTCTGTCATAACCTCACATGGTCTCTCCTATCATTGCTATGCAGACGACACACAATTAATCTTCTCCTTTCCCCCTTCTGATGACCAGGTGGCGAATCGCATCTCTGCATGTCTGGCAGACATATCCGTGTGGATGACGGATCACCACCTCAAGCTGAACCTCGGCAAGACGGAGCTGCTCTTCCTCCCGGGAAGGACTGCCCGTTCCATGATCTCGCCATCACGGTTGACAACTCCACTGTGTCCTCCTCCCAGAGCGCTAAGAACCTTGGCGTGATCCTGGACAACACCCTGTCGTTCTCAACTAACATCAAGGCGGTGGCCCGTTCCTGTAGGTTCATGCTCTACAACATCCGCAGAGTACGACCCTGCCTCACACAGGAAGCGGCGCAGGTCCTAATCCAGGCACTTGTCATCTCCCGTCTGGATTACTGCAACTCGCTGTTGGCTGGGCTCCTGCCTGTGCCATTAAACCCCTACAACTCATCCAGAACGCCGCAGCCCGTCTGGTGTTCAACCTTCCCAAGTTCTCTCACGTCACCCCGCTCCTCCGCTCCCTCCACTGGCTTCCAGTTGAAGCTCGCATCCGCTACAAGACCATGGTGCTTGCCTACGGAGCTGTGAGGGGAACGGCACCTCAGTACCTCCAGGCTCTGATCAGGCCCTACACCCAAACAAGGGCACTGCGTTCATCCACCTCTGGCCTGCTCGCCTCCCTACCACTGAGGAAGTACAGTTCCCGCTCAGCCCAGTCAAAACTGTTCGCTGCTCTGGCCCCCCAATGGTGGAACAAACTCCCTCACGACGCCAGGACAGCGGAGTCAATCACCACCTTCCGGAGACACCTGAAACCCCACCTCTTTAAGGAATACCTAGGATAGGATAAAGTAATCCCTCTCACCCCCTCCCCTGAAAAGATTTAGATGCACTACTGTTCCACTGGAGGTCATAAGGTGAATGCACCAATTTGTAAGTCGCTCTGGATAAGAGCGTCTGCTAAATGACTTAAATGTAAATGTAAGGACTGCCCGTTCCATGATCTCGCCATCACGGTTGACAACTCCATTGTGTCCTCCTCCAAGAGCGCTAAGAACCTTGGCGTGATCCTGGACAACACCCTGTCGTTCTCAACTAACATCAAGGCGGTGGCCCGTTCCTGCAGGTTCATGCTCTACAACATCCGCAGAGTACGACCCTGCCTCACACAGGAAGCGGCGCAGGTCCTAATCCAGGCACTTGTCATCTCCCGTCTGGATTACTGCAACTCGCTGTTGGCTGGGCTCCCTGCCTGTGCCATTAAACCCCTACAACTCATCCAGAACGCCGCAGCCCGTCTGGTGTTCAACCTTCCCAAGTTCTCTCACGTCACCCCGCTCCTCCGCTCTCTCCACTGGCTTCCAGTTGAAGCTCGCATCCGCTACAAGACCATGGTGCTTGCCTACGGAGCTGTGAGGGGAACGGCACCTCAGTACCTCCAGGCTCTGATCAGGCCCTACACCCAAACAAGGGCACTGCGTTCATCCACCTCTGGCCTGCTCGCCTCCCTACCACTGAGGAAGTACAGTTCCCGCGCAGCCCAGTCAAAACTGTTCGCTGCTCTGGCCCCCCAATGGTGGAACAAACTCCCTCACGACGCCAGGACAGCGGAGTCAATCACCACCTTCCGGAGACACCTGAAACCCCACCTCTTTCAGGAATACCTAGGATAGGATAAAGTAATCCTTCTCACCCCCCCCTTAAAATATTTAGATGCACTATTGTAAAGTGGCTGTTCCACTGGATGTCTTAAGGTGAACGCACCAATTTGTAAGTCGCTCTGGATAAGAGCGTCTGCTAAATGACTTAAATGTAAATGTAAATGTACCCAATATTGAACTGATGATGTACTACCCAATATAGAATTGATGATGTAATACCCAATATAGAACTGATGATGTACTACCCAATATAGAACTGATGATGTAATACCCAATATAGAACTGATGATGTACTACCAAATATAGAGCTGATGATGTACTACCCAATATCTACCCAATATAGAACTGATGATGTACTACCCAATATAGAACTGATGATGTACTACCCAATATAGAACTGATGATGTAATACCCAATATAGAACTGATGATGTACTACCAAATATAGAGCTGATGATGTACTACCCAATATCTACCCAATATAGAACTGATGATGTACTACCCAATATAGAACTGATGATGTACCACCCAATATAGAACTGATGATGTAATACCCAATATAGAACTGATGATGTAATACCCAATATAGAACTGATGATGTACTACCCAATATAGAACTGATGATGTACTACCCAATATAGAACGGATGATGTAATACCCAATATAGAACTGATGATGTACTACCCAATATAGAACTAATGATGTACTACCCAATATAGAACTGATGATGTACTACCCAATATAGAACTGATGATGTACTACCCAATATAGAACTGATGATGTAATACCCAATATAGAACTAATGATGTACTACCCAATATAGAACTGATGATGTACTACCCAATATAGAACTGATGATGTAATACCCAATATAGAACTGATGATGTACTACCCAATATCTACCCAATATAAAACTGATGATGTACTACGCAATATCTACCCAATATAGAACTGATGATGTACTACCCAATATCTACCCAATATAGAACTGATGATGTACTACCCAATATAGAACTGATGATGTACTACCCAGTATAGAACTGATGATGTACTACCAAATATAGAACTGATGATGTAATACCCAATATAGAACTGATGATGTTCTACCAAATATAGAACTGATGATGTTCTACCCAATATCTACCCAATATAGAACTGATGATGTACTACCCAATATCTACCCAATATAGAACTGATGATGTACTACCCAATATCTACCCAATATAGAACTGATGATGTACTACCAAATATAGAACTGATGATGTACTACCAAATATAGAGCTGATGATGTAATACCCAATATAGAACTGATGATGTACTAACCAATATAGAACTGATGATGTAATACCCAATATAGAACTGATGATGTAATACCCAATATAGAACTGATGATGTAATACCCAATATAGAACTGATTATGTACTACCAAATATAGAACTGATGATGTACTACCCAATATAGAACTGATGATGTACTACCCAATATAGAACTGATGATGTAATACCCAATATAGAACTGATGATGTACTAACCAATATAGAACTGATGATGTACTACCCAATATAGAACTGATGATGTAATACCCAATATAGAACTGATGATGTACTACCCAATATAGAACTGATGATGTACTACCCAATATAGAACTGATGATGTAATACCCAATATAGAACTGATGATGTACTACCCAATATAGAACTGATGATGTAATACCCAATATAGAACTGATGATGTACTACCAAATATAGAGCTGATGATGTACTACCCAATATCTACCCAATATAGAACTGATGATGTACTACCCAATATAGAACTGATGATGTACCACCCAATATAGAACTGATGATGTAATACCCAATATAGAACTGATGATGTAATACCCAATATAGAACTGATGATGTACTACCCAATATAGAACTGATGATGTACTACCCAATATAGAACGGATGATGTAATACCCAATATAGAACTGATGATGTACTACCCAATATAGAACTAATGATGTACTACCCAATATAGAACTGATGATGTACTACCCAATATAGAACTGATGATGTACTACCCAATATAGAACTGATGATGTAATACCCAATATAGAACTAATGATGTACTACCCAATATAGAACTGATGATGTACTACCCAATATAGAACTGATGATGTAATACCCAATATAGAACTGATGATGTACTAACCAATATCTACCCAATATAAAACTGCTGATGTACTACGCAATATCTACCCAATATAGAACTGATGATGTACTACCCAATATCTACCCAATATAGAACTGATGATGTACTACCCAGTATAGAACTGATGATGTACTACCAAATATAGAACTGATGATGTAATACCCAATATAGAACTGATGATGTTCTACCCAATATCTACCCAATATAGAACTGATGATGTACTACCAAATATAGAACTGATGATGTACTACCAAATATAGAACTGATGATGTAATACCCAATATAGAACTGATGATGTACTACCAAATATAGAACTGATGATGTAATACCCAATATAGAACTGATGATGTACTACCCAATATAGAACTGATGATGTACTACCCAATATAGAACTGATGATGTACTACCCAATATAGAACTGATGATGTAATACCCAATATAGAACTGATGATGTACTACCCAATATAGAACTGATGATGTACTACCCAATATAGAACTGATGATGTACTACCCAAATATAGAACTGATGATGTACTACCCAATATAGAGCTGATGATGTTCTACCCGAATTCTCTTCGATTATAATCACATCCGTATATATTCCCCCCCAAGCAGACACATCGATGGCTCTGAACGAACTTTATTTGACTCTTTGCAAACTGGAATCCATATATCCGGAGGCTGCATTCATTGTAGCTGGGGATTTTAACAAGGCTAATCTGAAAACAAGACTCCCTAAATTGCATCAGCATATCGATTGCGCAACCAGGGCTGGAAAAACCTTGGATCATTGCTATTCTAACTTCCGCAGGGTGGATGGGGGACCTGTATCAGGGATCCATAACCCCTCTCCTTTCGGAAAAGCTGACCACGACTCCATTTTGTTGATCCCTGCCTACAGACAGAAACTAAAACAAGAAGCTCCCGCGCTGAGGTCTGTCCAACGCTGGTCCGACCAAGCTGACTCCACACTCCAAGACTGCTTCCATCATGTGGACTGGGATATGTTTCGTATTGCGTCAGACAACAACATTGACGAATATGCGGATTCGGTGAGCGAGTTCATTAGAACGTGCGTTGAAGATGTCGTTCCCATAGCAACGATTAAAACATTCCCTAACCAGAAACCATGGATTGATGGCAGCATTCGCGTGAAACTGAAAGCGCGAACCACTGCTTTTAATCAGGGCAAGGTGTCTGGTAACATGACCGAATACAAACAGTACAGCTGTTCCCTCCGCAAGGCTATCAAACAAGCTAAGCGTCAGTATAGAGACAAAGTAGAATCTCAATTCAACGGCTCAGACACAAGAGGTATGTGGCAGGGTCTTACAGTCAATCACGGATTACAAAAAGAAAACCAGCCCCGTCACGGACCAGGATGTCTTGCTCCCAGGCAGACTAAATAACTTTTTTGCCCGCTTTGAGGACAATACAGTGCCACTGACACGGCCCGCAACTAATGCAGCCGACGTGAGGAAAACATTTAAACGTGTCAACCCTCGCAAGGCTGCAGGCCCAGACGGCATCCCCAGCCGCGCCCTCAGAGCATGCGCAGACCAGCTGGCTGGTGTGTTTACGGACATATTCAATCAATCCCTATCCCAGTCTGTTGTTCCCACATGCTTCAAAAGGGCCACTATTGTTCCTGTTCCCAAGAAAGCTAAGGTAACTGAGCTAAACGACTACCGCCCCGTAGCACTCACTTCCGTCATCATGAAGTGCTTTGAGAGACTAGTCAAGGACCATATCACCTCCACCCTACCTGACACCCTAGACCCACTCCAATTTGCTTACCGCCCAAATAGGTCCACAGACGATGCAATCTCAACCACACTGCACACTGCCCTAACCCATCTGGACAAGAGGAATACCTATGTGAGAATGCTGTTCATCGACTACAGCTCGGCATTTAACACCATAGTGCCCTCCAAGCTCGTCATCAAGCTCGAGACCCTGGGTCTCGACCCCGCCCTGTGCAACTGGGTACTGGACGTCCTGCCCCCAGGTGGTGAGGGTAGGCAACAACATCTCCACCCCGCTGATCCTCAACACTGGGGCCCCACAAGGGTGCGTTCTGAGCCCTCTCCTGTACTCCCTGTTCACCCACGACTGTGTGGCCATGCACGCCTCCAACTCAATCATCAAGTTTGCGGACGACACAACAGTGGTAGGCTTGATTACCAACAACGACGAGACGGCCTACAGGGAGGAGGTGAGGGCCCTCGGAGTGTGGTGTCAGGAAAATAACCTCACACTCAACAAAACTAAGGAGATGATTGTGGACGTCAGGAAACAGCAGAGGGAACACCCCCCTATCCACATCGATGGAACAGTAGTGGAGAGGGTAGTAAGTTTTAAGTTCCTCGGCGTACACATCACAGACAAACTGAATTGGTCCACCCACACAGACAGCATCGTGAAGAAGGCGCAGCAGCACCTCTTCAACCTCAGGAGGCTGAAGAAATTCGGCTTGTCACCAAAAGCACTCACAAACTTCTACAGATGCACAATCGAGAGCATCCTGTCGGGCTGTATCACCGCCTGGTATGGCAACTGCTCCGCCCACAACCGTAAGGCTCTCCAGAGGGTAGTGAGGTTTGCACAATGCATCACCGGGGGCAAACTACCTGCCCTCCTAGACTCCTAAGGCACCCGATGTCACAGGAAGGCCATAAAGATCATCAAGGACATCAACCACCCGAGCCACTGCCTGTTCACCCCGCTATCATCTAGAAGGCGAGGTCAGTACAGGTGCATCAAAGCTGGGACCGAGAGACTGAAAAACAGCTTCTATCTCAAGGCCATCAGACTGTTAAACAGCCACCACTAACATTGAGTGGCTGCTGCCAACACACTGACTCAACTCCAGCCACTTTAATAATGGGAATTGATGGGAAATGATGTAAAATATATCACTAGCCACTTTAAACAATGCTACCTAATATAATGTTTACATACCCTACATTATTCATCTCATATGCATACGTATATACTGTACTCTATATCATCTACTGCATCCTTATGTAATACATGTATCACTAGCCACTTTAACTATGCCACTTTGTTTACATACTCATCTCATATGTATATACTGTACTCAATACCATCTACTGTATCTTGCCTATGCCGCTCTGTACCATCACTCATTCATATATCTTTATGTACATATTCTTTATCCGCTTACACTTGTGTCTATAAGGTAGTAGTTTTGGAATTGTTAGCTAGATTACTTGTTGGTTATTACTGCATTGTCGGAACTAGAAGCACAAGCATTTCGCTACACTCGCGTTAACATCTGCTAACCATGTGTATGTGACAAATAAAATTTGATTTGATTTGATTTATATAGGGAATAGTGCTCCGGTCTATAGTAGTGCACTATATAGGGAATAGGGCTCTGGTCTAAAGTAGTTTACTGTATCGGGAATAGGGCTCTGGTCTATAGTAGTGCACTATATAGGGAATAGGGCTCTGGTCTAAAGTAGTGTACTATATAGGGAATAGGACTCTGGTCTATAGTAGTGCACTATATAGGGAATAGGGCTCTGGTCTATAGTAGTACCACTATATATGGAATAGGGCTCTGGTCTATAGTAGTGCACTATATAGGGAATAGGGCTCTGGTCTATAGTAGTGCACTATATAGGGAATAGGGCTCTGCTCTATAGTAGTACCACTATATAGGGAATAGGGCGCTGGTCTATAGTAGTGCACTATATAGGGAATAGGGCTCTGGTCTATAGTAGTGCACTATATAGGGAATAGGGCTCTGGTCTATAGTAGTACCACTATATAGGGAATAGGGCTCTGGTCTATAGTAGTGCACTATAAAGGGAATAGGGTCTATAGTAGTACCACTATATAGGGAATAGGGCTCTGGTCTATAGTAGTGCACTATATAGGGAATAGGGCTCTGGTCTAAAGTAGTGCACTATATAGGGAATAGGGCTGTGGTCTATAGTAGTACCACTATAAAGGGAATAGGTCTCTGGTCTATAGTAGTTTACTATATAGGGAATAGGGCTCTGGTCTATAGTAGTGCACTATATAGGGAATAGGGCTCTGGTCTATAGTAGTGCACTATATAGGGAATAGGGCTCTGGTCTATAGTAGTGCACTATATAGGGAATAGGGCTCTGGTCTATAGTAGTGCACTATATAGGGAATAGGACTCTGGTCTATAGTAGTGCACTATATAGGGAATAGGGCTCTGGTCTATAGTAGTGCCACTATATAGGGATAAGGGCTCTGGTCTATAGTAGTACCACTATATAGGGAATAGGGCTCTGGTCTATAGTACTACCACTATATAGGGAATAGGGCTCTGGTCTATAGTAGTGCCACTATATAGGGAATAGGGCTCTGGTCTATAGTAGTGCACTATATAGGGAATAGGGCTCTGGTCTATAGTAGTGCACTATATAGGGAATAGGGCTCTGGTCTTTAGTAGTGTACTATAAAGGGAATAGGGTCTATAGTAGTGCACTATATAGGGAATAGTGAGCCATTCGGAATGTAAACACCGCCACACTCAGAGATCAACCATCTCCTGACACATTTCATCAAGTGCAGGTCTGCCTCTGCCTGGCTCTGCCTCTGCCTCTGCCTCTGCCTCTCTGCCTCTCTGCCTCTCTGCCTCTCTGCCTCTCTGCCTCTGCCTCTGCCTCTGCCTCTGCCTCTGCCTCTGCCTCTGCCTGCCTCTGCCTCTGCCTCTGTCGTCAAACCTAAATTCCAGAGTTAAATCCCAATAATGTGAAAACAACCACAGGCCGGAGATTAGCTCCCCCCTTCTCCAGCACCCTCCCCCTCCTCCAGCACCCCTCCCCGCCAAACGCACTCTCCCTTTCTCTCTCTCTCTCTGAATACTGTGAATACCTACAGTCTGTTCTCCATCAGTTCACACTAGGAATCTCTGATTTGATGATTCAACAACTTTCTAGTGTAATGTGAGTTCTACAATCGTCCAAATGTAACCCCTTAACTCTCAAACTACAGACCGGGGTCATTTTTTTAAATATTTGAGATCATAGCCACAAAGGGCGATTTATTCAATTCTTTAAATCCTTGACAGTTAACTTGTTCTTAATGAATCTAAATCATCTGTTTGATGTTTTTGTATCAACATGGACGTTTTAAAACATTGCAAATAAAACCCACTGAATTCTGCCTAGAAATTTGAGAGACAAAAACTTGAATCTATCTGTCCCTGGAGACATAATAACAAGTGATCCATAACCCTACGGGGTGGAGGGGGACCTGTATCAGGGATCTATAACAGGGGGACCTGTATCAGGGATCTATAACAGGGGGACCTGTATCAGGGATCTATAACAGGGGGACCTGTATCAGGGATCTATAACAGGGTGGAGGGGGACCTGTATCAGGGATCCATAACAGGGGGACCTGTATCAGAGATCTATAACAGGGGGACCTGTATCAGGGATCCATAACAGGGTGGAGGGGGACCTGTATCAGGGATCCATAACAGGGTGGAGGGGGACCTGTATCAGGGATCTATAACAGGGGGACCTGTATCAGGGATCTGTAACAGGGTGGACCTGTATCAGGGATCTATAACAGGGTGGAGGGGGACCTGTATCAGGGATCCATAACAGGGTGGAGGGGACCTGTATCAGGGATCTATAACAGGGTGGAGGGGACCTGTATCAGGGATCCATAACAGGGTGGAGGGGACCTGTATCAGGGATCTATAACAGGGTGGAGGGGGACCTGTATCAGGGATCTATAACAGGGGGACCTGTATCAGGGATCTATAACAGGGGACCTGTATCAGGGATCTATAACAGGGGACCTGTATCAGGGATCCATAACAGGGTGGAGGGGACCTGTATCAGGGATCTATAACAGGGTGGAGGGGGACCTGTATCAGGGATCTATAACAGGGTGGAGGGGGACCTGTATCAGGGATCCATAACAGGGTGGAGGGGGACCTGTATCAGGGATCCATAACAGGGTGGAGGGGGACCTGTATCAGGGATGTATAACAGGGGACCTGTATCAGGGATCCATAACAGGGGGAGGGGGACCTGTATCAGGGATCCATAACAGGGTGGAGGGGGACCTGTATCAGGGATCTATAACAGGGGGACCTGTATCAGGGATCTATAACAAGGGGGAGGGGACCTGTATCAGGGATCTATAACAGGGTGGAGGGGGACCTGTATCAGGGATCCATAACAGGGTGGAGGGGACCTGTATCAGGGATCCATAACAGGGTGGAGGGGGACCTGTATCAGGGATCTATAACAGGGGGACCTGTATCAGGGATCCATAACAGGGGAGGGGACCTGTATCAGGGATCTGTAACAGGGTGGACCTGTATCAGGGATCTATAAAAGGGTGGAGGGGGACCTGTATCAGGGATCCATAACAGGGTGGAGGGGGACCTGTATCAGGGATCTATAACAGGGTGGAGGGGGACCTGTATCAGGGATCTATAACAGGGGACCTGTATCAGGGATCTATAACAGGGGACCTGTATCAGGGATCTATAACAGGGGGACCTGTATCAGGGATCCATAACAGGGTGGAGGGGGACCTGTATCAGGGATCTATAACAGGGTGGAGGGGGACCTGTATCAGGGATCCATAACAGGGTGGAGGGGGCCTGTATCAGGGATCTATAACAGGGTGGAGGGGGACCTGTATCAGGGATCCATAACAGGGTGGAGGGGGACCTGTATCAGGGATCTATAACAGGGGACCTGTATCAGGGATCTATAACAGGGGACCTGTATCAGGGATCTATAACAGGGGACCTGTATCAGGGATCCATAACAGGGTGGAGGGGGACCTGTATCAGGGATCTATAACAGGGTGGAGGGGACCTGTATCAGGGATCTATAACAGGGGACCTGTATCAGGGATCTATAACAGGGGACCTGTATCAGGGATCTATAACAGGGGACCTGTATCAGGGATCCATAACAGGGTGGAGGGGGACCTGTATCAGGGATCTATAACAGGGGGACCTGTATCAGGGATCTATAACAGGGGACCTGTATCAGGGATCTATAACAGGGTGGAGGGGGACCTGTATCAGGGATCCATAACAGGGTGGAGGGGGACCTGTATCAGGGATCTATAACAGGGTGGAGGGGGACCTATATCAGGGATCTATAACAGGGGACCTGTATCAGGGATCTATAACAGGGGACCTGTATCAGGGATCTATAACAGGGGGACCTGTATCAGGGATCCATAACAGGGTGGAGGGGACCTGTATCAGGGATCCATAACAGGGTGGAGGGGGACCTGTATCAGGGATCCATAACAGGGTGGAGGGGACCTGTATCAGGGATCTATAACAGGGTGGAGGGGGACCTGTATCAGGGATCTATAACAGGGGGACCTGTATCAGGGATCTATAACAGGGGACCTGTATCAGGGATCTATAACAGGGGACCTGTATCAGGGATCCATAACAGGGTGGAGGGGGACCTGTATCAGGGATCTATAACAGGGTGGAGGGGACCTGTATCAGGGATCCATAACAGGGTGGAGGGGGACCTGTATCAGGGATCTATAACATGGTGGAGGGGGACCTGTATCAGGGATCCATAACAGGGTGGAGGGGGACCTGTATCAGGGATCTATAACAGGGGACCTGTATCAGGGATCTATAACAGGGGACCTGTATCAGGGATCTATAACAGGGGACCTGTATCAGGGATCCATAACAGGGTGGAGGGGGACCTGTATCAGGGATCTATAACAGGGTGGAGGGGACCTGTATCAGGGATCTATAACAGGGGACCTGTATCAGGGATCTATAACAGGGGGACCTGTATCAGGGATCTATAACAGGGGGACCTGTATCAGGGATCCATAACAGGGTGGAGGGGGACCTGTATCAGGGATCTATAACAGGGGGACCTGTATCAGGGATCTATAACAGGGGGACCTGTATCAGGGATCTATAACAGGGTGGAGGGGGACCTGTATCAGGGATCCATAACAGGGTGGAGGGGGACCTGTATCAGGGATCTATAACAGGGGACCTGTATCAGGGATCTATAACAGGGGGACCTGTATCAGGGATCTATAACAGGGGGACCTGTATCAGGGATCTATAACAGGGGGACCTGTATCAGGGATCCATAACAGGGTGGAGGGGGACCTGTATCAGGGATCCATAACAGGGTGGAGGGGACCTGTATCAGGGATCCATAACAGGGTGGAGGGGACCTGTATCAGGGATCTATAACAGGGTGGAGGGGACCTGTATCAGGGATCTATAACAGGGTGGAGGGGACCTGTATCAGGGATCTATAACAGGGTGGAGGGGACCTGTATCAGGGATCTATAACAGGGTAGAGGGGGACCTGTATCAGGGATCTATAACAGGGGACCTGTATCAGGGATCTATAACAGGGTGGAGGGGACCTGTATCAGGGATCTATAACAGGGGACCTGTATCAGGGATCTATAACAGGGTGGAGGGGACCTGTATCAGGGATCTATAACAGGGTGGAGGGGACCTGTATCAGGGATCCATAACAGGGGACCTGTATCAGGGATCTATAACAGGGTGGAGGGGACCTGTATCAGAGATCTATAACAGGGGGACCTGTATCAGGGATCCATAACAGGGGACCTGTATCAGGGATCTATAACAGGGTGGAGGGGGACCTGTATCAGGGATCTATAACAGGGTGGAGGGGGACCTGTATCAGGGATCTATAACAGGGTGGAGGGGGACCTGTATCAGGGATCCATAACAGGGGACCTGTATCAGGGATCCATAACAGGGGACCTGTATCAGGGATCTATAACAGGGTGGAGGGGACCTGTATCAGGGATCCATAACAGGGGACCCTGTATCAGGGATCTATAACAGGGTAGAGGGGGACCTGTATCAGGGATATATAACAGGGTGGAGGGGGACCTGTATCAGGGATCTATAACCCCACAGGGTGGGGGGGGGCTGTATCAGGGATCTATAACAGGGGGACCTGTATCAGGGATCTATGACAGGGGGACCTGTATCAGGGATCTATAACAGGGGACCTGTATCAGGGATCTATAACAGGGTGGAGGGGGACCTGTATCAGGGATCCATAACAGGGTGGAGGGGGACCTGTATCAGGGATCTATAACCCCACAGGGTGGAGGGGGACCTGTATCAGGGATCCATAACCCCACAGGGTGGAGGGGGACCTGTATCAGGGATCCATAACAGGGTGGAGGGGGACCTGTATCAGGGATCTATAACAGGGTGGAGGGGGACCTGTATCAGGGATCTATAACAGGGTGGAGGGGGACCTGTATCAGGGATCTATAACAGGGTGGAGGGGGACCTGTATCAGGGATCTATAACAGGGGACCTGTATCAGAGATCTATAACAGGGTGGAGGGGACCTGTATCAGGGATCTATAACAGGGTGGAGGGGACCTGTATCAGGGATCTATAACAGGGTGGAGGGGGACCTGTATCAGGGATCTATAACAGGGTGGAGGGGGACCTGTATCAGGGATCCATAACAGGGTGGAGGGGGACCTGTATCAGGGATCTATAACAGGGTGGAGGGGGACCTGTATCAGGGATCTATAACAGGGTGGAGGGGGACCTGTATCAGGGATCCATAACAGGGTGGAGGGGGACCTGTATCAGGGATCTATAACAGGGTGGAGGGGGACCTGTATCAGGGATCCATAACAGGGGGACCTGTATCAGGGATCTATAACAGGGGGACCTGTATCAGGGATCTATAACAGGGTGGAGGGGACCTGTATCAGGGATCTATAACAGGGTGGAGGGGGACCTGTATCAGGGATCTATAACAGGGTGGAGGGGACCTGTATCAGGGATCCATAACAGGGGGACCTGTATCAGGGATCCATAACAGGGTGGAGGGGGACCTGTATCAGGGATCTATAACAGGGTGGAGGGGGACCTGTATCAGGGATCTATAACAGGGGGACCTGTATCAGGGATCTATAACAGGGGGACCTGTATCAGGGATCCATAACAGGGTGGAGGGGGACCTGTATCAGGGATCTATAACAGGGGACCTGTATCAGGGATCTATAACAGGGGACCTGTATCAGGGATCTATAACAGGGGACCTGTATCAGGGATCTATAACAGGGGGACCTGTATCAGGGATCTATAACAGGGGACCTGTATCGGGGATCCATAACAGGGTGGAGGGGGACCTGTATCAGGGATCCATAACAGGGGACCTGTATCAGGGATCTATAACAGGGTGGAGGGGACCTGTATCAGGGATCTATAACAGGGGACCTGTATCAGGGATCCATAACAGGGGACCTGTATCAGGGATCTATAACAGGGTGGAGGGGTCCCCTGTATCAGGGATCTATAACAGGGGGACCTGTATCAGGGATCTATAACAGGGTGGAGGGGACCTGTATCAGGGATCTATAACAGGGGACCTGTATCAGGGATCCATAACAGGGGACCTGTATCAGGGATCTATAACAGGGTGGAGGGGGACCTGTATCAGGGATCTATAACAGGGGGACCTGTATCAGGGATCTGTAACAGGGTGGACCTGTATCAGGGATCTATAACAGGGTGGAGGGGACCTGTATCAGGGATATATAACAGGGTGGAGGGGGACCTGTATCAGGGATCTATAACAGGGTGGAGGGGACCTGTATCAGGGATCTATAACAGGGGGACCTGTATCAGGGATCTATAACAGGGTGGACAGGGGGACCTGTATCAGGGATCCATAACAGGGTGGAGGGGGACCTGTTTCAGGGATCTATAACAGGGTGGAGGGGGACCTGTATCAGGGATCTATAACAGGGTGGAGGGGACCTGTATCAGGGATCTATAACAGGGGGGACCTGTATCAGGGATCTATAACAGGGGACCTGTATCAGGGATCCATAACAGGGTGGGGACCTGTATCAGGGATCTATAACAGGGTGGAGGGGGACCTGTATCAGGGATCCATAACAGGGTGGAGGGGGACCTGTATCAGGGATCCATAACAGGGTGGAGGGGGACCTGTATCAGGGATGTATAACAGGGGGACCTGTATCAGGGATCCATAACAGGGGGAGGGGGACCTGTATCAGGGATCCATAACAGGGTGGAGGGGGACCTGTATCAGGGATCTATAACAGGGGACCTGTATCAGGGATCTATAACAGGGGACCTGTATCAGGATCTATAACAAGGGGGAGGGGACCTGTATCAGGGATCTATAACAGGGTGGAGGGGACCTGTATCAGGGATCCATAACAGGGTGGAGGGGACCTGTATCAGGGATCCATAACAGGGTGGAGGGGGACCTGTATCAGGGATCTATAACAGGGGGGACCTGTATCAGGGATCCATAACAGGGGGGAGGGGGACCTGTATCAGGGATCTGTAACAGGGTGGACCTGTATCAGGGATCTATAAAAGGGTGGAGGGGGACCTGTATCAGGGATCCATAACAGGGTGGAGGGGGACCTGTATCAGGGATCTATAACAGGGTGGAGGGGGACCTGTATCAGGGATCTATAACAGGGGGACCTGTATCAGGGATCTATAACAGGGGGACCTGTATCAGGGATCTATAACAGGGGGACCTGTATCAGGGATCCATAACAGGGTGGAGGGGGACCTGTATCAGGGATCTATAACAGGGTGGAGGGGGACCTGTATCAGGGATCCATAACAGGGTGGAGGGGACCTGTATCAGGGATCTATAACAGGGTGGAGGGGGACCTGTATCAGGGATCCATAACAGGGTGGAGGGGACCTGTATCAGGGATCTATAACAGGGGACCTGTATCAGGGATCTATAACAGGGGACCTGTATCAGGGATCCATAACAGGGTGGAGGGGACCTGTATCAGGGATCTATAACAGGGTGGAGGGGACCTGTATCAGGGATCTATAACAGGGGACCTGTATCAGGGATCTATAACAGGGGGACCTGTATCAGGGATCTATAACAGGGGGACCTGTATCAGGGATCCATAACAGGGTGGAGGGGGACCTGTATCAGGGATCTATAACAGGGGGACCTGTATCAGGGATCTATAACAGGGGAACCTGTATCAGGGATCTATAACAGGGTGGAGGGGGACCTGTATCAGGGATCCATAACAGGGTGGAGGGGGACCTGTATCAGGGATCTATAACAGGGTGGAGGGGGACCTGTATCAGGGATCTATAACAGGGGACCTGTATCAGGGATCTATAACAGGGGACCTGTATCAGGGATCTATAACAGGGGACCTGTATCAGGGATCCATAACAGGGTGGAGGGGGACCTGTATCAGGGATCCATAACAGGGTGGAGGGGACCTGTATCAGGGATCCATAACAGGGTGGAGGGGGACCTGTATCAGGGATCTATAACAGGGTGGAGGGGGACCTGTATCAGGGATCTATAACAGGGGACCTGTATCAGGGATCTATAACAGGGGACCTGTATCAGGGATCTATAACAGGGGACCTGTATCAGGGATCCATAACAGGGTGGAGGGGGACCTGTATCAGGGATCTATAACAGGGTGGGGGGACCTGTATCAGGGATCCATAACAGGGTGGAGGGGGACCTGTATCAGGGATCTATAACAGGGTGGAGGGGGACCTGTATCAGGGATCCATAACAGGGTGGAGGGGACCTGTATCAGGGATCTATAACAGGGGACCTGTATCAGGGATCTATAACAGGGGGACCTGTATCAGGGATCTATAACAGGGGACCTGTATCAGGGATCCATAACAGGGTGGAGGGGACCTGTATCAGGGATCTATAACAGGGGGACCTGTATCAGGGATCTATAACAGGGGAACCTGTATCAGGGATCTATAACAGGGTGGAGGGGACCTGTATCAGGGATCCATAACAGGGTGGAGGGGGACCTGTATCAGGGATCCATAACAGGGTGGAGGGGGACCTGTATCAGGGATCCATAACAGGGTGGAGGGGGACCTGTATCAGGGATGTATAACAGGGGGACCTGTATCAGGGATCCATAACAGGGGGAGGGGGACCTGTATCAGGGATCCATAACAGGGTGGAGGGGGACCTGTATCAGGGATCTATAACAGGGGGACCTGTATCAGGGATCTATAACAGGGGGACCTGTATCAGGGATCTATAACAGGGGGACCTGTATCAGGGATCCATAACAGGGTGGAGGGGGACCTGTATCAGGGATCCATAACAGGGTGGAGGGGGACCTGTATCAGGGATGTATAACAGGGGGACCTGTATCAGGGATCCATAACAGGGGGAGGGGGACCTGTATCAGGGATCCATAACAGGGTGGGGGGACCTGTATCAGGGATCTATAACAGGGGGACCTGTATCAGGGATCTATAACAGGGGACCTGTATCAGGGATCTATAACAAGGGGGAGGGGGACCTGTATCAGGGATCTATAACAGGGTGGAGGGGGACCTGTATCAGGGATCCATAACAGGGTGGAGGGGGACCTGTATCAGGGATCCATAACAGGGTGGAGGGGGACCTGTATCAGGGATCTATAACAGGGGGGACCTGTATCAGGGATCCATAACAGGGGGGAGGGGGACCTGTATCAGGGATCTGTAACAGGGTGGACCTGTATCAGGGATCTATAAAAGGGTGGAGGGGGACCTGTATCAGGGATCCATAACAGGGTGGAGGGGGACCTGTATCAGGGATCTATAACAGGGTGGAGGGGGACCTGTATCAGGGATCTATAACAGGGGACCTGTATCAGGGATCTATAACAGGGGACCTGTATCAGGGATCTATAACAGGGGACCTGTATCAGGGATCCATAACAGGGTGGAGGGGACCTGTATCAGGGATCTATAACAGGGTGGAGGGGACCTGTATCAGGGATCCATAACAGGGTGGAGGGGACCTGTATCAGGGATCTATAACAGGGTGGAGGGGGACCTGTATCAGGGATCCATAACAGGGTGGAGGGGACCTGTATCAGGGATCTATAACAGGGGACCTGTATCAGGGATCTATAACAGGGGACCTGTATCAGGGATCCATAACAGGGTGGAGGGGGACCTGTATCAGGGATCTATAACAGGGTGGAGGGGGACCTGTATCAGGGATCTATAACAGGGGGACCTGTATCAGGGATCTATAACAGGGGGACCTGTATCAGGGATCTATAACAGGGGGACCTGTATCAGGGATCCATAACAGGGTGGAGGGGGACCTGTATCAGGGATCTATAACAGGGGGACCTGTATCAGGGATCTATAACAGGGGAACCTGTATCAGGGATCTATAACAGGGTGGAGGGGGACCTGTATCAGGGATCCATAACAGGGTGGAGGGGGACCTGTATCAGGGATCTATAACAGGGTGGAGGGGGACCTGTATCAGGGATCTATAACAGGGGGACCTGTATCAGGGATCTATAACAGGGGGACCTGTATCAGGGATCTATAACAGGGGGACCTGTATCAGGGATCCATAACAGGGTGGAGGGGGACCTGTATCAGGGATCCATAACAGGGTGGAGGGGGACCTGTATCAGGGATCCATAACAGGGTGGAGGGGGACCTGTATCAGGGATCTATAACAGGGTGGAGGGGGACCTGTATCAGGGATCTATAACAGGGGGACCTGTATCAGGGATCTATAACAGGGGGACCTGTATCAGGGATCTATAACAGGGGGACCTGTATCAGGGATCCATAACAGGGTGGAGGGGACCTGTATCAGGGATCTATAACAGGGTGGAGGGGGACCTGTATCAGGGATCCATAACAGGGTGGAGGGGGACCTGTATCAGGGATCTATAACAGGGTGGAGGGGGACCTGTATCAGGGATCCATAACAGGGTGGAGGGGGACCTGTATCAGGGATCTATAACAGGGGGACCTGTATCAGGGATCTATAACAGGGGGACCTGTATCAGGGATCTATAACAGGGGGACCTGTATCAGGGATCCATAACAGGGTGGAGGGGGACCTGTATCAGGGATCTATAACAGGGGGACCTGTATCAGGGATCTATAACAGGGGAACCTGTATCAGGGATCTATAACAGGGTGGAGGGGGACCTGTATCAGGGATCCATAACAGGGTGGAGGGGGACCTGTATCAGGGATCTATAACAGGGGACCTGTATCAGGGATCTATAACAGGGGACCTGTATCAGGGATCTATAACAGGGGACCTGTATCAGGGATCCATAACAGGGTGGAGGGGGACCTGTATCAGGGATCCATAACAGGGTGGAGGGGGACCTGTATCAGGGATCCATAACAGGGTGGAGGGGGACCTGTATCAGGGATCTATAACAGGGTGGAGGGGGACCTGTATCAGGGATCTATAACAGGGTGGAGGGGGACCTGTATCAGGGATCTATAACAGGGTGGAGGGGGACCTGTATCAGGGATCTATAACAGGGTGGAGGGGGACCTGTATCAGGGATCTATAACAGGGGGACCTGTATCAGGGATCTATAACAGGGTGGAGGGGGACCTGTATCAGGGATCTATAACAGGGGGACCTGTATCAGGGATCTATAACAGGGTGGGGGGGACCTGTATCAGGGATCCATAACAGGGGACCTGTATCAGGGATCTATAACAGGGTGGAGGGGGACCTGTATCAGAGATCTATAACAGGGGGACCTGTATCAGGGATCCATAACAGGGGGACCTGTATCAGGGATCTATAACAGGGTGGAGGGGGACCTGTATCAGGGATCTATAACAGGGTGGAGGGGGACCTGTATCAGGGATCTATAACAGGGTGGAGGGGGACCTGTATCAGGGATCCATAACAGGGGGACCTGTATCAGGGATCCATAACAGGGGGACCTGTATCAGGGATCTATAACAGGGTGGAGGGGGACCTGTATCAGGGATCCATAACAGGGGGACCCTGTATCAGGGATCTATAACAGGGTAGAGGGGGACCTGTATCAGGGATATATAACAGGGTGGAGGGGGACCTGTATCAGGGATCTATAACAGGGTGGAGGGGGACCTGTATCAGGGATCTATAACAGGGGGACCTGTATCAGGGATCTATAACAGGGTGGAGGGGGACCTGTATCAGGGATCCATAACAGGGTGGAGGGGGACCTGTATCAGGGATCTATAACCCCACAGGGTGGAGGGGGACCTGTATCAGGGATCCATAACCCCACAGGGTGGAGGGGGACCTGTATCAGGGATCCATAACAGGGTGGAGGGGGACCTGTATCAGGGATCTATAACAGGGTGGAGGGGACCTGTATCAGGGATCTATAACAGGGTGGAGGGGACCTGTATCAGGGATCTATAACAGGGTGGAGGGGGACCTGTATCAGGGATCTATAACAGGGGGACCTGTATCAGAGATCTATAACAGGGTGGAGGGGGACCTGTATCAGGGATCTATAACAGGGTGGAGGGGGACCTGTATCAGGGATCTATAACAGGGTGGAGGGGGACCTGTATCAGGGATCTATAACAGGGTGGAGGGGGACCTGTATCAGGGATCCATAACAGGGTGGAGGGGGACCTGTATCAGGGATCTATAACAGGGTGGAGGGGACCTGTATCAGGGATCTATAACAGGGTGGAGGGGACCTGTATCAGGGATCCATAACAGGGTGGAGGGGACCTGTATCAGGGATCTATAACAGGGTGGAGGGGGACCTGTATCAGGGATCCATAACAGGGGGACCTGTATCAGGGATCTATAACAGGGGGACCTGTATCAGGGATCTATAACAGGGTGGAGGGGGACCTGTATCAGGGATCTATAACAGGGTGGAGGGGGACCTGTATCAGGGATCTATAACAGGGTGGAGGGGGACCTGTATCAGGGATCCATAACAGGGGGACCTGTATCAGGGATCCATAACAGGGTGGAGGGGGACCTGTATCAGGGATCTATAACAGGGTGGAGGGGGACCTGTATCAGGGATCTATAACAGGGGGACCTGTATCAGGGATCTATAACAGGGGGACCTGTATCAGGGATCCATAACAGGGTGGAGGGGGACCTGTATCAGGGATCTATAACAGGGGGACCTGTATCAGGGATCTATAACAGGGGGACCTGTATCAGGGATCTATAACAGGGGGACCTGTATCAGGGATCTATAACAGGGGGACCTGTATCAGGGATCTATAACAGGGGGACCTGTATCAGGGATCCATAACAGGGTGGAGGGGGACCTGTATCAGGGATCCATAACAGGGGGACCTGTATCAGGGATCTATAACAGGGTGGAGGGGGACCTGTATCAGGGATCTATAACAGGGGGACCTGTATCAGGGATCCATAACAGGGGGACCTGTATCAGGGATCTATAACAGGGTGGAGGGGGTCCCCTGTATCAGGGATCTATAACAGGGGGACCTGTATCAGGGATCTATAACAGGGTGGAGGGGGACCTGTATCAGGGATCTATAACAGGGGGACCTGTATCAGGGATCCATAACAGGGGGACCTGTATCAGGGATCTATAACAGGGTGGAGGGGGACCTGTATCAGGGATCTATAACAGGGGGGACCTGTATCAGGGATCTGTAACAGGGTGGACCTGTATCAGGGATCTATAACAGGGTGGAGGGGGACCTGTATCAGGGATATATAACAGGGTGGAGGGGGACCTGTATCAGGGATCTATAACAGGGGGACCTGTATCAGGGATCTATAACAGGGGGACCTGTATCAGGGATCTATAACAGGGGGACCTGTATCAGGGATCCATAACAGGGTGGAGGGGGACCTGTATCAGGGATCTATAACAGGGGGACCTGTATCAGGGATCTATAACAGGGGAACCTGTATCAGGGATCTATAACAGGGTGGAGGGGGACCTGTATCAGGGATCCATAACAGGGTGGAGGGGACCTGTATCAGGGATCTATAACAGGGTGGAGGGGGACCTGTATCAGGGATCTATAACAGGGGGACCTGTATCAGGGATCTATAACAGGGGACCTGTATCAGGGATCTATAACAGGGGACCTGTATCAGGGATCCATAACAGGGTGGAGGGGACCTGTATCAGGGATCCATAACAGGGTGGAGGGGGACCTGTATCAGGGATCCATAACAGGGTGGAGGGGGACCTGTATCAGGGATCTATAACAGGGTGGAGGGGGACCTGTATCAGGGATCTATAACAGGGGACCTGTATCAGGGATCTATAACAGGGGACCTGTATCAGGGATCTATAACAGGGGACCTGTATCAGGGATCCATAACAGGGTGGAGGGGGACCTGTATCAGGGATCTATAACAGGGTGGAGGGGGACCTGTATCAGGGATCCATAACAGGGTGGAGGGGGACCTGTATCAGGGATCTATAACAGGGTGGAGGGGACCTGTATCAGGGATCCATAACAGGGTGGAGGGGGACCTGTATCAGGGATCTATAACAGGGGACCTGTATCAGGGATCTATAACAGGGGACCTGTATCAGGGATCTATAACAGGGGACCTGTATCAGGGATCCATAACAGGGTGGAGGGGACCTGTATCAGGGATCTATAACAGGGGGACCTGTATCAGGGATCTATAACAGGGGAACCTGTATCAGGGATCTATAACAGGGTGGAGGGGGACCTGTATCAGGGATCCATAACAGGGTGGAGGGGGACCTGTATCAGGGATCTATAACAGGGGGACCTGTATCAGGGATCTATAACAGGGGGACCTGTATCAGGGATCTATAACAGGGGACCTGTATCAGGGATCCATAACAGGGTGGAGGGGGACCTGTATCAGGGATCCATAACAGGGTGGAGGGGGACCTGTATCAGGGATCCATAACAGGGTGGAGGGGGACCTGTATCAGGGATCTATAACAGGGTGGAGGGGGACCTGTATCAGGGATCTATAACAGGGTGGAGGGGGACCTGTATCAGGGATCTATAACAGGGTGGAGGGGGACCTGTATCAGGGATCTATAACAGGGTGGAGGGGGACCTGTATCAGGGATCTATAACAGGGGACCTGTATCAGGGATCTATAACAGGGTGGAGGGGGACCTGTATCAGGGATCTATAACAGGGGGACCTGTATCAGGGATCTATAACAGGGTGGAGGGGGACCTGTATCAGGGATCCATAACAGGGGGACCTGTATCAGGGATCTATAACAGGGTGGAGGGGGACCTGTATCAGAGATCTATAACAGGGGGACCTGTATCAGGGATCCATAACAGGGGGACCTGTATCAGGGATCTATAACAGGGTGGAGGGGGACCTGTATCAGGGATCTATAACAGGGTGGAGGGGGACCTGTATCAGGGATCTATAACAGGGTGGAGGGGGACCTGTATCAGGGATCCATAACAGGGGGACCTGTATCAGGGATCCATAACAGGGGGACCTGTATCAGGGATCTATAACAGGGTGGAGGGGGACCTGTATCAGGGATCCATAACAGGGGGACCCTGTATCAGGGATCTATAACAGGGTAGAGGGGACCTGTATCAGGGATATATAACAGGGTGGAGGGGACCTGTATCAGGGATCTATAACAGGGTGGGAGGGGACCTGTATCAGGGATCTATAACAGGGGACCTGTATCAGGGATCTATAACAGGGTGGAGGGGGACCTGTATCAGGGATCCATAACAGGGTGGAGGGGGACCTGTATCAGGGATCTATAACCCCACAGGGTGGAGGGGGACCTGTATCAGGGATCCATAACCCCACAGGGTGGAGGGGGACCTGTATCAGGGATCCATAACAGGGTGGAGGGGACCTGTATCAGGGATCTATAACAGGGTGGAGGGGGACCTGTATCAGGGATCTATAACAGGGTGGAGGGGGACCTGTATCAGGGATCTATAACAGGGTGGAGGGGGACCTGTATCAGGGATCTATAACAGGGGACCTGTATCAGAGATCTATAACAGGGTGGAGGGGGACCTGTATCAGGGATCTATAACAGGGTGGAGGGGACCTGTATCAGGGATCTATAACAGGGTGGAGGGGGACCTGTATCAGGGATCTATAACAGGGTGGAGGGGGACCTGTATCAGGGATCCATAACAGGGTGGAGGGGACCTGTATCAGGGATCTATAACAGGGTGGAGGGGACCTGTATCAGGGATCTATAACAGGGTGGAGGGGACCTGTATCAGGGATCCATAACAGGGTGGAGGGGGACCTGTATCAGGGATCTATAACAGGGTGGAGGGGGACCTGTATCAGGGATCCATAACAGGGGACCTGTATCAGGGATCTATAACAGGGGACCTGTATCAGGGATCTATAACAGGGTGGAGGGGGACCTGTATCAGGGATCTATAACAGGGTGGAGGGGACCTGTATCAGGGATCTATAACAGGGTGGAGGGGACCTGTATCAGGGATCCATAACAGGGGACCTGTATCAGGGATCCATAACAGGGTGGAGGGGACCTGTATCAGGGATCTATAACAGGGTGGAGGGGGACCTGTATCAGGGATCTATAACAGGGGGACCTGTATCAGGGATCTATAACAGGGGGACCTGTATCAGGGATCCATAACAGGGTGGAGGGGGACCTGTATCAGGGATCTATAACAGGGGGACCTGTATCAGGGATCTATAACAGGGGGACCTGTATCAGGGATCTATAACAGGGGGACCTGTATCAGGGATCTATAACAGGGGGACCTGTATCAGGGATCTATAACAGGGGGACCTGTATCAGGGATCCATAACAGGGTGGAGGGGGACCTGTATCAGGGATCCATAACAGGGGGACCTGTATCAGGGATCTATAACAGGGTGGAGGGGGACCTGTATCAGGGATCTATAACAGGGGGACCTGTATCAGGGATCCATAACAGGGGGACCTGTATCAGGGATCTATAACAGGGTGGAGGGGGTCCCCTGTATCAGGGATCTATAACAGGGGGACCTGTATCAGGGATCTATAACAGGGTGGAGGGGGACCTGTATCAGGGATCTATAACAGGGGGACCTGTATCAGGGATCCATAACAGGGGACCTGTATCAGGGATCTATAACAGGGTGGAGGGGACCTGTATCAGGGATCTATAACAGGGGACCTGTATCAGGGATCTGTAACAGGGTGGACCTGTATCAGGGATCTATAACAGGGTGGAGGGGGACCTGTATCAGGGATATATAACAGGGTGGAGGGGGACCTGTATCAGGGATCTATAACAGGGTGGAGGGGGACCTGTATCAAGGATCCATAACAGGGTGGAGGGGGACCTGTATCAGGGATCTATAACAGGGTGGAGGGGGACCTGTATCAGGGATCTATAACAGGGGGACCTGTATCAGGGATCTATAACAGGGTGGAGGGGGACCTGTATCAGGGATCTATAACAGGGTGGAGGGGGACCTGTATCAGGGATCCATAACCCCACAGGGTGGAGGGGGACGTGTATCAGGGATCCATACACACACCTCCTCCCCATCATTACACACACCTCCTCCCATCATTACACACACCTCCTCCCATCATTACACACACCACCTCCCCATCATTACACACACCACCTCCCATCATTACACACACCTCCTCCTCATCATTACACACACCTCCTTTCCATCATTACACACACCTCCTCCCATCGTTACACACACCTCCTCCCCATCGTTACACACACCTCCTCCCCATCATTACACACACCACCTCCCCATCATTACACACACCACCTCTCCATCATCACACACACCTCCTCCTCATCGTTACACACACCTCCTCCCCATCATTACACACACCTCCTCCCCATCGTTACACACACCTCCTCCCCATCGTTACACACACCTCATCCCCATCATTACACACACCTCCTCCCCATCATTACACACACCACCTCCCCATCATTACACACACCACCTCCCCATCATTACACACACCTCCTCCCCATCGTTACACACACCTCCTCCCCATCGTTACACACACCTCCTCTCCATCATTACACACACCACCTCCCCATCATTACACACACCACCTCCCCATCATTACACACACCTCCTCCTCATCGTTACACACACCTCCTCTCCATCATCACACACAACTCCTCCCCCTCATTACACACACCTCCTCCCCATCATTACACACACCTCCTCTCCATCATTACACACACCTCATCGTTACACACACCTCCTCTCCATCATCACACACACCTCCTCCCCATCATTACACACACCTCCTCCCCATCGTTACACACACCTCCTCTCCATCATCACACACACCTCCTCTCCATCATCACACACACCTCCTCCCCATCATTACACACACCTGGACTTCCTCACCATCCTGAGTATTCTCCCTTTATTTAGCCCTCAGTGGCATCAGTCTTCAGGCAGTAGTGGTGTTGTTTATGATGGGGATGAGGTGTTGTTTACGATGGGGATGAGGTGTTGTTTACGATGGGGATGAGGTGTTGTTTACGATGGGGATGAGGTGTTGTTTACGATGGGGATGTGGTGTTGTTTACGATGGGGATGAGGTGTTGTTTACGATGGGGATGTGGTGTTGTTTACGATGGGGATGAGGTGTTGTTTACGATGGGGATGAGGTGTTGTTTACGATGGGGATGAGGTGTTGTTTACGATGGGGATGAGGTGTTGTTTACGATGGGGATGAGGTGTTGTTTACGATGGGGATGTGGTGTTGTTTACGATGGGGATGTGGTGTTGTTTACGATGGGGATGTGGTGTTTACGATGGGGATGAGGTGTTGTTTACGATGGGGATGAGGTGTTGTTTACGATGGGGATGAGGTGTTGTTTACGATGGGGATGAGGTGTTGTTTACGATGGGGATGAGGTGTTGTTTACGATGAGGATGAGGTGTTGTTTACGATGGGGATGAGGTGTTGTTTACGATGGGGATGAGGTGTTGTTTACGATGGGGATGTGGTGTTGTTTACGATGGGGATGTGGTGTTGTTTACGATGGGGATGAGGTGTTGTTTACGATGGGGATGAGGTGTTGTTTACGATGGGGATGTGGTGTTGTTTACGATGGGGATGTGGTGTTGTTTACGATGGGGATGAGGTGTTGTTTACGATGGGGATGAGGTGTTGTTTACGATGGGGATGAGGTGTTGTTTACGATGGGGATGAGGTGTTGTTTACGATGGGGATGAGGTGTTGTTTACGATGGGGATGAGGTGTTGTTTACGATGGGGATGAGGTGTTGTTTACGATGGGGATGAGGTGTTGTTTACGATGGGGATGAGGTGTTGTTTACGATGGGGATGAGGTGTTGTTTACGATGGGGATGAGGTGTTGTTTACGATGGGGATGAGGTGTTGTTTACGATGGGGATGAGGTGTTGTTTACGATGGGGATGAGGTGTTGTTTACGATGGGGATGAGGTGTTGTTTACGATCAATACGCTGCTCCGGTTGTGATCATCTCCATGTTTATTATTATTTAACTCACCTTCTGCACCTGCTTCCTGACTCCCTGTGTATACATTACAGATACACAGGTGTCCTGTCCTGTCTATCAGGTGTCCTGTCCTGTCTATCAGGTGTCCTGTCCTGTCTATCAGGTGTCCTGTCCTGTCTATCAGGTGTCCTGTCCTGTCTATCAGGTGTCCTGTCCTGTCTATCAAGTGTCCTGTCCTGTCTATCAGGTGTCCTGTCCTGTCTATCAGGTGTCCTGTCCTGTCTATCAGGTGTCCTGTCCTGTCTATCAGGTGTCCTGTCCTGTCTATCAGGTGTCCTGTCCTGTCTATCAGGTGTCCTGTCCTGTCTATCAAGTGTCCTGTCCTGTCTATCAGGTGTCCTGTCCTGTCTATCAGGTGTCCTGTCCTGTCTATCAGGTGTCCTGTCCTGTCTATCAGGTGTCCTGTCCTGTCTATCAGGTGTCCTGTCCTGTCTATCAGGTGTCCTGTCCTGTCTATCAGGTGTCCTGTCCTGTCTATCAAGTGTCCTGTCCTGTCTATCAGGTGTCCTGTCCTGTCTATCAGGAGTCCTGTCCTTTTGTGGACAGAGGTGAGCTGGCTGCTCTCTCTCACCTGGCCAGTTCACATTCCCTCTGTTCTCCTATGTCCAGTGGGGGAGGGGAGCCTACTGACAGAGGTCGTCTCTGCCAGACAGATCACAGAGGTCGTCTCTGCCAGACAGATCACAGATCTTGTCTCTGCCAGACAGATCACAGAGGTCGTCTCTGCCAGACAGATCACAGATCTAGTCTCTGCCAGACAGATCACAGAGGTCGTCTCTGCCAGACAGATCACAGTGGTCGTCTCTGCCAGACAGATCACAGAGGTCGTCTCTGCCAGACAGATCACAGTGGTCGTCTCTGCCAGACAGATCACAGTGGTCGTCTCTGCCAGACAGATCACAGAGGTCGTCTCTGCCAGACAGATCACAGAGGTCGTCTCTGCCAGACAGATCACAGAGGTCGTCTCTGCCAGACAGATCACAGAGGTCGTCTCTGCCAGACAGATCACAGATGGATGACTATATGGAGCACCATTTCGTCCTAATATGTATATATTTCTTAATTCCATTATTTTACTTTTAGATTTGTGAATTGTTAGATACTACTGCACTGTTGTAGCTAGGAACACACGGAACACCCCCCTATCCACATCGATGGAACAGTAATGGAGAGGGTAGTAAGTTTTAAGTTCCTCGGCGTACACATCACAGACAAACTGAATTGGTCCACCCACACAGACAGCATCGTGAAGAAGGCGCAGCAGCGCCTCTTCAACCTCAGGAGGCTGAAGAAATTCGGCTTATCATCAAAAGCACTCACAAACTTCTACAGATGCACAATCGAGAGCATCCTGGCGGGCTGTATCACCGCCTGGTACGGCAACTGCTCCGCCCTCAACCGTAAGGCTCTCCAGAGGGTAGTGAGGTCTGCACAACGCATCACCGGGGGCAAACTACCTGCCCTCCAGGACACCTACACCACCCGATGTCACAGGAAGGCCATAAAGATCATCAAGGACATCAACCACCCGAGCCACTGCCTGTTCCACCCGCTATCATCCAGAAGGCGAGATCAGTACAGGTGCATCAAAGCTGGGACCGAGAGACTGAAAAACAGCTTCTATCTCAAGGCCATCAGACTGTTAAACAGCCACCACTAACATTGAGTGGCTGCTGCCAACACACTGACTCAACTCCAGCCACTTTAATAATGGGAATTGATGGGATATGATGTAAATATATCACTAGCCACTTTAAACAATGCTACCTAATATAATGTTCCCTACATTATTCATCTCATATGCATACGTATATACTGTACTCTATATCATCTACTGCATCTTTATGTAATACATGTATCACTAGCCACTTTAACTATGCCACTTTGTTTACATACTCATCTCATATGTATATACTGTACTCAATACCATCTACTGTATCTTGCCTATGCCGCTCTGTACCATCACTCATTCATATATCTTTATGTACATATTCTTTATCCCCTTACACTTGTGTCTACAAGGTAGTAGTTTTGGAATTGTTAGCTAGATTACTTGTTGGTTATCACTGCATTGTCGGAACTAGAAGCACAAGCATTTCGCTACACTCGCGTTAACATCTGCTAACCATGTGTATGTGACAAATGACATTTGATTTGATTTGATTTGACTACACCAGCAATAACATCTGCTAAATATGTGACCAATACCACTCCCAATGTTTCACTAGCAGCGATGCTAATGCTGGCTGTGGGGTAAATAAAGAATACTAAGTCATATTTTTGGTAATTGTCTCTCAGATCACAGATCAGACAGATCACTTTTTGTCAATAAAATTAGGTATATTTTAAATGTTGGTGTACTGCCCCCTTTAAATGTATTTTTTTACCACAAAAATATGACAAATAAATCTCAAAACGAAATGATACTACTGCGCACAGACCGTGCACCTGCTCGGTCATGCAAACCCATTTCCTGAAGCTCCAGAGGAACAGTTCTTGTGCTGATGTTGCTTCCATGTAAGGCCAATTTACTGCCAATGTTTGTGGATGGAGATTGCATGGCTGTGTGTGCTCGATTTTATACACCTGTCAGCAACAGGTGTGGCCATCATTGCCGAATCCACTAATTTAAAGGCGTGTCCACATACACTATACATACAAAGTATCTGATTGGACAGCAGCAGGCCTATAGGTGCACTACATAAAGTTGGTGACTCTACAAACTTGTTGGATGCATTTGCAGTTCATTTGGGTTGTTTCAGATTATTTTGTAACCAATAGAAATGAAAGGTAAATAATTGTATCATTTTGGAGTCACTTTTATTGTAAATAAGAATAGAACATGTTTCTTAAAACTTCTACATGAATGTGGATGCCACGGTTACGGATAATCCTGAATGAATCGTGAAGAATGAGAATGTCACAGAGGGTCAAAGATCATACCTCCAAGACAGGCTAACCTACATTATTGGTAATGGTGAGAGGTAGCCTAAGAGAGTCCAGGAACCGAGCTGACTACCTGATGTGCTCTTGACCCTAATTGCTCCTTCAAGTTGCTCTGGATAAGAGCGGCTGATAAATGACTAAAATATACAGTTGAAATTGCAAGTTTACAAACACCTTAGCCAAATACATTTAAACTCAGTTTTTCACAATTCCTTAACATTTAATCACAGTAAAAATTCCCTGTCTTAGGTCAGTTAGGATCACCACTTTATTTTAAGAATGTGAAATGTCAGAATATTAGTAGAGAGAATTACTTATTTCAGTTTTTATTTCTTTCATCACATTCACAGTGGGTCAGAAGTTTACATACACTCAATTAGTATTCGGTAGCATTGCCTTTAAATTGTTTAACTTGGGTCAAACGTTTCAGGTAGCCTTCCACAAGCTTCCCACAATAGGTTGGGTGAATTTTGGCCCATTCCTCCTAACAGAGCTGGTGTAACTGAGTCAGGTTTGTAGGCCTCCTGACAGAGCTGGTGTAACTGAGTCAGGTTTGTAGGCCTCCTGACAGAGCTGGTGTAACTGAGTCAGGTTTGTAGGCCTCCTGACAGAGCTGGTGTAACTGAGTCAGGTTTGTAGGCCTCCTGACAGAGCTGGTGTAACTGAGTCAGGTTTGTAGGCCTCCTGACAGAGCTGGTGTAACTGAGTCAGGTTTGTAGGCCTCCTTGCTCACACACGCTTTTTTAGTTCTGCCCACAAATGTTCTATCGGATTGAAGTCAAGGCTCCAATACCTTGACTTCGTTGTCCTTAAGCCATTTTGCCTACATGGATGTAGGCTTGGGATCATTGTCCATTTGGAGCAGTGGCTTCCTCCTTGGTCCCATGGTGTTTATACTTGCATACTATTGTTTGTACAGATGAACGTGGTACCTTCAGGCGTTTGGGAATTGCTCCCAAGGATGAACCAGACTTGTGGAGGTCTACAATTTTTTGGAGGTCTTGGTTGATTTCTTTTGATTTTCCCATGATGTCAAGCAAAGAGGCACTGAGTTTGAACGTAGGCCTTGAAATACATCCACAGGTACACCTCCAATTGACTCAAATTTAGTTAATTAGCCTATCAGAAGAAGCCATGACATAATTTTCTGGAATTTTCCAAGCTGTTTAAAGGCACAGTCAACTTAGTGTATGTAAACTTCTGACCCACTGGAATTATGATACAGTGAATTATAAGGTATTGTGATGCAGTGAAATATAAGTGAAATAATCTGTTTGATAACAATTGTTGGAAAAATTACTTGTGTCATACACAAAGTAGATGTCCTAACCGACTTGCCCAAACTATAGTTTGTTCACAAGACATTTGTGGAGTGGTTGAAAAACAAGTTTTAATGACTCCAACCTAAGTGTATGTAAACAAGTTTTAATGACTCCAACCTAAGTGTATGTAAACTTCTGACTTCAACTGTACATGTCAAATGTAAATTAGCATGCCATTTTGGACACAGAATCCAGCTAAGGTTGTTCCCACCTGTCCTCAGCATGCATAACACAGCTCCCCGGGGATCTGGCGGAGGCCTGTTGTAGTTTCTGAGACTCTATCCTTCCTGAGAACCCCTCCAGCAGACGCAGACCTCCAAAGTTCCCCGCCACCTCGCCGTAGCCCCCTGCCACCGCCTCCGCTGTCCTCAGACTGGACCTTCCCTGGAGGCCAGGGGCTGCTGCTGGGGACTTAAGGTCCAGGTCGCTCTTATTTTCCAGATACATGTTGAGACTGGGTCTAGACAGAGAGAGAAGGAGAGACACAGACCAATAAAAATAAATGGGATTTGTTCATATTTGTTATATGTCAAAACAACACTACAGATTAGGCGTATAAATTATTATTTATTTATTTATTTAACCAGGTAGGCTAGTTGAGAACAAGTTCTCATTTGCAACTGCGACCTGGCCAAGATAAAGCGTAGCAATTCGACACATACAACAACACAGAGTTACACATGGAATAAACAAAACATACAGTCAGTAATACAGTAGAACAAAAGAAAACAAAAAGTCTATATACAGTGAGTGCAAATGAGGTAAATTAGGAAATAAATAGGCCATGGTGGCGAAGTAATTACAATATAGCAATTAAACACTGGAATGGTAGATCGGCAGAAGATGAATGTGCAGGTAGAGATACTGGGGTGCAAAGGAACAAGATCAATAAATGAATAAATACCAGTATGGGGATGAGGTATGTAGATAGCCTATCTGTAAACAGCCCATCTAAGTACAGGTGCAGTGATCTGTAAAATTATCTGACAGCTGGTGCTTGAAGCTAGTGAGGGAGATGTGAGTCTCCAGCTTCAGAGATTTTTGCAATTCGTTCCAGTCATGGGCAGCAGAGAACTGGAAGGAAAGACGACCAAAGGAGGAATTGGCTTTTGGGGTGACCAGTGAGATATACCTGCTGGAGCGCATGCTACGAGTGGGTGCTGCTATGGTGACCAGTGAGCTGAGATAAGGCCCCCGCCCCTACCTAGCAGAGACTTGTAGATAACCTGTAGCCAGTGGGTTTGGCGACGAGTATGAAGCGAGGGCCAACCAACGAGAGCATACAGGTCGCAATGGTGGGTAGTATATGGGGCTTTGGTGACAAAACGGACGGCACTGTGATAGACTGCATCCAGTTTGTTGAGTAGAGTGTTGGAGGCTATTTTATAGATGACATCACCGAAGTCGAGGATCGGTAGGATGGTCAGTTTTACGAGGGTATGTTTGGCAGCATGAGTGAAGGAGGTTTTGTTGCGAAATAGGAAGCTAATTCTTCTAGATTTAATTTTGGATTGGAGATGTTTAATGTGAGTCCGGAAGGAGAGTTTACAGTCTAACCAGACATCCAGGTATTTGTAGTTGTCCATGTATTCTAAGTCAGAGCCGTCCAGAGTAGTGATGCTGGACGGGCGGGCAGGTACGGGCAGTGATCGATTGAAGAGCATGCATTTCGTTTTACTTGCATTTAAGAGCAGTTGGAGGCCACGGAAGGAGAGTGTTGTATGGCATTGAAGCTCGTCAAAAGGCTAGTTAACACAGTGTCCAAAGAAGGGCCAGAAGTATACAGAATGGTGTCGTCTGCGTAGAGGTGGATCAGGGAATCGCCAGCAGCAAGAGCAACATCATTGATGTATACAGAAAAGAGAGTCGGCCCGAGAATTGAACCCTGTGGCACACCCATATAGACTGTCAGAGGACCGGACAACAGTCCCTCCGATTGCTGTGGAGTGTGCCGGGCAGTTGACCGGGGTAGGGGTAGCCAAGTGGAAAGCATGGCCAGCCGTAGAGAAATGCTTATTGACATTCTCAATTATAGTGGATTTATCTGTGATGACAGTGTTTCCTAGCCTCAGAGCAGTGGGCAGCTGGGAGGAGGTGCTCTTATTCTCCATGGACTTCAAGGTGTCCCAGAACTTTTTTGAGTTAGTACTACAGGATGCAAATTTCTGTTTGAAAAAGCTAGCCTTTGCTTTCCTAACTGCCTGTGTATATTTGTTCCTAACTTCCCTGAAAAGTTGCATATCACGGGGGCTATTCGATGCTAATGCAGAAAGCCACAGGATGTTTTTGTGCTGGTCAAGGGCAGACAGGTCTGGCGTGAACCAAGTACTATATCTATTCCTAGTTCTACATTTTTTGAGAGGGGCATGTTTATTTAAGATGGTGAGGAAGGCACTTTTAAAGAATAGCCAGGCATCATCTACTGACGGGATGAGGTCAATGTCATCCAGGATACCCCGGCCAGGTCGATTAGAAAGGCCTGCTCGGAGAAATGTTTCAAATCAAAACTACACTGCAGATTAGGCCTATATGTTAAAAATACACTAGATTATTTCTATAGGTTAAAGATACACTACAAATTAGGCCTATAGGTCAGAACGACACTACAGATTAGGCCTATAGGTCAGAACGTCACTACAGATTAGGCCTATAGGTCAAAACGACACTACAGATTAGGCCTATAGGTTAGGCTGCAGATTCAAACTGTAGGTTAAGGATACAGATTAGGCCAAAAGGCATTACAGAATTTACTTTCCTTCTTTGGCCGTTGTCACTAGACTAGCGTTAAAACACACAGGGAGGCCTGCGTTAGACTAGAGTTAACAGAGAGAGGCCTGCCCTAGACTAGAGTTAACAGAGAGTACAACGCTAGACTAGAGTTAACAGAGAGAGAGGCCTGCCCTAGACTCGAGTTAACAGAGAGTCCAGCCCTAGACTAGAGTTTACAGAGAGAGAGGCCTGCCCTAGACTCGAGTTAACAGAGAGAGAGTCCAGCCCTAGACTAGAGTTAAGAGAGAGTCCAGCCCTAGACTAGAATTAACAGAGAGAGAGGCCTGCCCTAGACTAGAGTTAAGAGAGAGGCCTGCCCTAGACTAGAGTTTACAGAGAGAGAGGCCTAGCCTAGACTAGAGTTAAGAGAGAGGCCTGCCCTAGACTAAAGTTAACAGAGAGAGAGGCCTGCCCTAGACTAGAGTTAACAGAGAGGCCTGCCCTAGACTAGAGTTAACAGAGAGAGATGCCTGCCCTAGACTAGAGTTTACAGAGAGAGAGGCCTGCCCTAGACTAGAGTTTACAGAGAGAGAGGCCTACCCTAGACTAGAGTTAAGAGAGAGGCCTGCCCTAGACTAGAGTTTACAGAGAGAGAGGCCTAGACTAGACTAGAGTTAAGAGAGAGGCCTGCCCTAGACTAGAGTTTACAGAGAGAGAGGCCTGCCCTAGACTAGAGTTTACAGAGAGAGATGCCTGCCCTAGACTAGAGTTAACAGAGAGTCCAGCCCTAGACTAGAGTTAACAGAGAGAGAGGCCTGCCCTAGACTAGAGTTCACAGAGAGAGAGGCCTGCCCTAGACTAGAGTTAACAGAGAGTACAACGCTAGACTAGAGTTAACAGAGAGAGAGGCCTGCCCTAGACTAGAGTTTACAGAGAGAGAGGCCTACCCTAGACTAGAGTTAAGAGAGAGGCCTGCCCTAGACTAGAGTTTACAGAGAGAGAGGCCTGCCCTAGACTAGAGTTTACAGAGAGAGATGCCTGCCCTAGACTCGAGTTAACAGAGAGTTCAGCCCTAGACTAGAATTTACAGAGAGAGAGGCCTGCCCTAGACTAGAGTTAACAGAGAGGACTGCCCTAGACTAGAGTTTACAGAGAGAGAGGCCTACTCTAGAGTTAACAGAGAGAGAGGCCTGCCCTAGAGTAGAGTTAACAGAGAGAGAGGCCTGCCCTAGACTAGAGTTAACAGAGAGTCCAGCCCTAGACTAGAGTTAACAGAGAGATAGGCCTGCCCTAGACTAGAGTTAACAGAGAGAGAGGCCTGCCCTAGACTAGAGTTCACAGAGAGAGAGGCCTGCCCTAGACTAGAGTTAAGAGAGAGGCCTGCCCTAGACTAGAGTTAACAGAGAGAGAGGCCTGCCCTAGACTAGAGTTTACAGAGAGAGAGGCCTGCCCTAGACTAGAGTTAAGAGAGAGGCCTGCCCTAGACTAGAGTTGAGAGAGGCCTGCCCTAGACTAGAGTTTACAGAGAGAGAGGCCTGCCCTAGACTAGAGTTTACAGAGAGAGAGGCCTGCCCTAGACTAGAGTTTACAGAGAGAGATGCCTGCCCTAGACTAGAGTTAACAGAGAGTCCAGCCCTAGACTAGAGTTAACAGAGAGAGAGGCCTGCCCTAGACTAGAGTTCACAGAGAGAGAGGCCTGCCCTAGACTAGAGTTAACAGAGAGTACAACGCTAGACTAGAGTTAACAGAGAGAGAGGCCTGCCCTAGACTCGAGTTAACAGAGAGTCCAGCCCTAGACTAGAGTTTACAGAGAGAGAGGCCTGCCCTAGACTAGAGTTTACAGAGAGAGAGGCCTACCCTAGACTAGAGTTAAGAGAGAGGCCTGCCCTAGACTAGAGTTTACAGAGAGAGAGGCCTGCCCTAGACTAGAGTTTACAGAGAGAGATGCCTGCCCTAGACTAGAGTTAACAGAGAGTCCAGCCCTAGACTAGACTAGAGTTAACAGAGAGAGAGGCCTGCCCTAGACTAGAGTTCACAGAGAGAGAGGCCTGCCCTAGACTAGAGTTTACAGAGAGAGATGCCTGACCTAGACTCGAGTTAACAGAGAGTTCAGCCCTAGACTAGAATTTACAGAGAGAGAGGCCTGCCCTAGACTAGAGTTAACAGAGAGGACTGCCCTAGACTAGAGTTTAAAGAGAGAGAGGCCTGCCCTAGACTAGAGTTTACAGAGAGAGAGGCCTACTCTAGAGTTAACAGAGAGAGAGGCCTGCCCTAGAGTAGAGTTAACAGAGAGAGAGGCCTGCCCTAGACTAGAGTTAACAGAGAGTCCAGCCCTAGACTAGAGTTAACAGAGAGAGAGGCCTGCCCTAGACTAGAGTTAACAGAGAGAGAGGCCTGCCCTAGACTAGAGTTCACAGAGAGAGAGGCCTGCCCTAGACTAGAGTTAAGAGAGAGGCCTGCCCTAGACTAGAGTTAACAGAGAGAGAGGCCTGCCCTAGACTAGAGTTTACAGAGAGAGAGGCCTGCCCTAGACTAGAGTTAAGAGAGAGGCCTGCCCTAGACTAGAGTTGAGAGAGGCCTGCCCTAGACTAGAGTTTACAGAGAGAGAGGCCTGCCCTAGACTAGAGTTAAGAGAGAGGCCTGCCCTAGACTAGAGTTTACAGAGAGAGAGGCCTGCCCTAGAGTAGAGTTTACAGAGAGAGAGGCCTGCCCTAGACTAGAGTTAAGAGAGAGGCCTGCCCTAGACTAGAGTTTACAGAGAGAGAGGCCTGCCCTAGAGTAGAGTTTACAGAGAGAGAGGCCTGCCCTAGACTAGAGTTTACAGAGAGAGAGAGGCCTACCCTAGACTAGAGTTAAGAGAGAGGCCTGCCCTAGACTAGAATTAACAGAGAGAGGCCTGCACCTAGACTAGAATTAACAGAGAGAGGCCTGCTGTGTGAGATTGCCAATGAAGTATTGTTAGAGAATTGTGGGCTGGCAGGTATAATGAGCCTGGAAATCTGACTGTGTGAGATCCCCAGGGGAATCATAAGCTGATCCATGTGGTCTAGACATGGGCTGCCCCATCATGTGATCACAACAATCAGCTACTACCATTGTGTGTCTGCATGCACACTTGGTCCTCATTCAGAAACTCCGACCTCTAAGCCGAGGCCCCCTGAGGCAGAGAGAAGTCACATGACCCCCTGGCTGGCCCTCAGCCTCTAGTAATGTGACATCCTTGTGGACACGCCATACTACCACACCATACTACCACACCATACAGATCTACTACTACCACACCATACTACCACACCATACTACCACACCATACTACCACACCATACAGATCTACGACTACCACACCATACTACCACACCATACTACCACACCATACTACCATACCATACAGATCTACTACTACCACACCATACTACCACACCATACTACCACACCATACTACCACACCATACTACCACACCATACTACCATACCATACAGATCTACTACTACCACACCATACTACCACACCATACTACCACACCATACAGATCTACTACTACCACACCATACTACCACACCATACTACCACACCATACTACCACACCATACTACCACACCATACTACCACACCATACTACCACACCATACTACCACACCATACTACCACACCATACTACCACACCATACTACCACACCATACTACCACACCATACTACCACACCATACTACCACACCATACTACCACACCATACTACCATACCATACAGATCTACTACTACCACACCATACTACCACACCATACTACCATACCATACTACCACACCATACTACCATACCATACTACCACACCATACTACCACACCATATAGATCTACTACTACCACACCATACTACCACACCATACAGATCTATACTACCACACCATACTACCACACCATACAGATCTATACTACCACACCATACTACCACACCATACAGATCTACTACTACCACACCATACTACCACACCATACTACCATACCATACTACCACACCATACTACCACACCATACTACCACACCATACTACCACACCATACAGATCTACTACTACCACACCATACTCCCACACCATACTACCACACCATACTACCACACCATACAGATCTACTAGTACCACACCATACAGATCTACGACTACCACACCATACTACCACACCATACAGATCTACTACTACCACACCATACTACCACACCATACTACCACACCATGCAACCACACCATACTACCACACCATACAGATCTACTAGTACCACACCATACTACCACACCATAATACCACACCATACAGATCTACTACTACCACACCATACTACCACACCATACTACCACACCATACTACCACACCATACAGATCTACTACTACCACACCATACTACCACACCATACAGATCTACTAGTACCACACCATACTACCACACCATACAGATCTACTACTACCACACCATACTACCACACCATACAGATCTACTACTACCACACCATACTACCACACCATACTACCACACCATACAGATCTACTACTACCACACCATACTACCACACCGTACTACCACACCATACTACCATACCATACTACCACACCATACTACCACACCATACTACCACACCATACTACCACACCATACAGATCTACTAGTACCACACCATACAGGTGTTTGTTTGTATCTGGGCATTAGTTTCGCTGTTCCTGGTGCCTGTGGTTAAGACCATTCAGAAATCAAACAGTCTAGCAATGAGCGCAAACTGTCTAGCAATGAGCGCAAACTGTCTAGCAATGAGCGCAAACTGTCTAGCAATGAGCGCAAACTGTCTAGCAATGAGCGCAAACTGTCTAGCAATGAGCGCAAACTGTCTAGCAATGAGCGCAAACTGTCTAGCAATGAGCGCAAACTGTCTAGCGATGAGCGCAAACTGTCTAGCAATGAGTGCAAACTGTCTAGCAATGAGCGCAAACTGTCTAGCAATGAGCGCAAACTGTCTAGCGATGAGCGCAAACTGTCTAGCAATGAGCGCAAACTGTCTAGCAATGAGATTGTATTAAATTAAAATAGAAAATCAGTTGCGGAGACAGTGGATTAATCAACCATACAGAATGTGTGAATTGTCCGCTGTTTGTCAATGAATGGCACTTTCTCCATTGTCAGAGATTAGTGAAAGGTTCCCAAGCTGGGCTTTAGTGGCACGGTATTATACTGTAGTTACTAGTCCTAAACTCACTACAACACAACTCAGTGATGACTGTGTTCATTGACTCTAACTACAATTACAAAACATAGTAAGCAATGTTAATGTTTCCAAACACAATATATTATAATAATAATTATTATTATTATAATATATTAAAGATTGAATTTATAGTAATGTTCTGTTGTTTATTCATGTAACAAAAATACGCATACGCAGTTTTTTTTTAAGGTTTTAGAACGCATATAACATTTAAACATTTAAAACTCATCTAAACTGTTTGAAAATGGTCACCTGATACAGGACACGGATTACAAATATGGAATGACAAAAAACATTATTATAATTTTTTTTAATCTTACCTTTAAAATTGTATGCTGTGAGGCGCAATTCTGTTGATAGTGATGGTGTTGATGATAGGTAGGATGAAGGTGCCCGGATAAAACTAACAACAAATGTGGACTGTCCCATAAAAAGCCCAAGTTCAGTGATGTTGTTTCTGTCTTGGTGTGTGAGGTAAGGCAGTCCTGCTCTGTTCCTGATCCACTGGGAGGGTTGGGTGGAACGAGAAGGAAAGGTGGAGCTGCTATCTTTCCTAGTCCAGGAGGAGAAGAGGAGGAGGTGCTATCTCTCCTAGTCCAGGAGGAGAAGAGGATGAAAGTAGAAGGGAAAGGCTCCTCTGAAGGGTCCCTCCTTCCCTCCTTCCCCCCCTCCCTCCCTCCCTCCCCCCTCCATCCCTCCCTCCTCCCTCCCTCCATCCTCACCCCATATTGGTTACTCCCACCCTCCCTCCCTCCTCTCGTTCGTTACTCCCTACCCACACCCCTCCTCATTCCTCCCCTCCTCTCGTTCGTTACTCCCTACCCACACCCCTCCTCATTCCTCGCCTCCTCTCGTTCGTTACTCCCTACCCACACCTCTCCCCTCTAGTAGAGATATTAGAACTAAGTCCCCTAATACTAAGAAATGCATTGCCAAACCACATAGTTAAAATGTTTGTCTAATATCAATCACTTTTCCATGAGGTGTGATCCATATACAGTTAATACGCAAGTTACTAGTTCAGTGCCTTGACTGTTCAGTATTGGGAGGGAGGCATTTTACAGGCCTGAATGTGGCTGTGTATTTGGCTTAAACAGTCAACCATCAACTGCCTGGCAGTTGGTCTGACTAAAACCCAACCCTTTCTTACTATTTGTGTGGAAATACTGTATATTAATGAGAACAACAAATTAAAAGTGAAACACTCTCTCTGTGTCCTTCTCTCTGTCCTTGCAGTGAGCATTTCATGTCCAGATAACCAGAGATACCCATCTTAATTCTCTTTCCTAGACTGGTCTGTTTGGACCATTAACCGACATGTGGCCTTGACTTTTACGTCATCTAACCTCGTCTCATCATTTTACGTCATTTTACCTCATCTCATCATTTTACGTCATCTAACCTCGTCTCATCATTTTACATCATTTTACCTCGTCTCATCATTTTACATCATCTAACCTCGTCTCATCATTTTACATCATCTAACCTCGTCTCATCATTTTACGTCATCTTACCTCATCTTAAGTCATCTAACCTCGTTTCATCATTTTACCTCATCTAACCTCGTCTCATCATTTTACATAATCTAACCTTGCCTCGTTATTTTATCTCATCTAACCTCGTCTCATCATTTTACATCATCTAACCTCGTCTCATCATTGTACATCATCTAACCTCATCTCATCATTTTAAGTCATCTAACCTTGTCTCACCCCAGCCAGTAGCTGCATCCCAAATGGCACCCTATCCCCTATATAGTGCACGACCTCTGACCAGGGCTGGCACCCTATCCCCTATATAGTGCACGACCTCTGACCAGGGCTAGCACCCTATCCCCTATATAGTGCACGATCTCTGACCAGGGCTGGCACCCTATCCCCTATATAGTGCACTACCTCTGACCAGGGCTGGCACCCTATCCCCTATATAGTGCACTACCTCTGACCAGGGCTGGCACCCTATCCCCTATATAGTGCACGACCTCTGACCAGGGCTAGCACCCTATCCCCTATATAGTGCACGATCTCTGACCAGGGCTGGCACCCTATCCCCTATATAGTGCACTACCTCTGACCAGGGCTGGCACCCTATCCCCTATATAGTGCACTACCTCTGACCAGGGCTAGCACCCTATTCCCTATATAGTGCACTACCTCTGACCAGGGCTGGCACCCTATTCCCTATATAGGGCACTACCTCTGACCAGGGCTGGCACCCTATCCCCTATATAGTGCACTACCTCTGACCAGGGCTGGCACCCTATCCCCTATATAGTGCACGACCTCTGACCAGGGCTGGCACCCTATCCCCTATATAGTGCACGACCTCTGACCAGGGCTAGCACCCTATCCCCTATATAGTGCACGATCTCTGACCAGGGCTGGCACCCTATCCCCTATATAGTGCACTACCTCTGACCAGGGCTGGCACCCTATCCCCTATATAGTGCACTACCTCTGACCAGGGCTAGCACCCTATTCCCTATATAGTGCACTACCTCTGACCAGGGCTGGCACCCTATCCCCTATATAGTGCACTACCTCTGACCAGGGCTGGCACCCTATCCCCTATATAGTGCACTACCTCTGACCAGGGCTAGCACCCTATCCCCTATATAGTGCACTACCTCTGACCAGGGCTGGCACCCTATCCCCTATATAGTGCACTACCTCTGACCAGGGCTAGCACCCTATCCCCTATATAGTGCACTACCTTTGATCAGAGCTCATAGGGCTCTACAGGGTGCCATTAAAGACCCACCCTATGATCAACCCAGCCTAACTAACCCAAACCTCCTCAAAGCACACAGGTCAGAGACTAAAAAGCTTCTAGATAAGTTTTCACAAAACCCATATACCTAGAAAGAAGGCCATGAGGTGGAGAAACAGTTGACTAGTGTTTAATCCGTAACGGTTTCCTACTATACTTATTGCTTAGGTCACTGATATCTGAAGTCTCTGTATTAACGGATGAACACCAACATTTGGTTGAGTGAAATTCGCTGATCCAAATAGATTATCTTGTTCATTCAGAGTATCGTTGTCACGTTAAATCTCTCTGGGGAAGTTCCTGCAGAGCTGAGACATGACATCAGCCCAGCATATAAACCCTGTGTGTTGCTCAGAACTACAGGGTCAGACCAGGGTTGGCATATCCTGACATCCGTGACTAAAAACTCAGTCAACCAGACTAACAGAGCTCGAGGCCTAAAGACATTTGTTAAAACTTCCAACAACTAATTACTTTTGGCTTCTCAGGCAATACGTTTTGGTCTACAACAAATCTAATTCACCCTCTGTATGAAATGGAGACATCATCTATCTATTACCAAACAGCTGTTATCTAGCTGTTATGTAGGGTTGTACAGTTCTGGAAACTTTTAAAAAAATCACAGGTTTTGAAAAAAATCGTAGAAAGAGAATTTACTGGATTTCATGCTTATTCCCCTCATTTATTCCAGGAATATTCCAACCGGGATTTCTGGAAAACCTTTGAATTTTGGAAAAGTTGTCAGAATTGTTCAACCATAAGAATGATACAGTATCTATGCCTTAACTGTGTGGTGAAGCATCTCTTTGGGTACATACCACAGAGTTGTCAGAGCTGCAGAAACAAAGACTCCCACTGAGTTGCTGCAGTCACCTGCTCTGCACAACTACAGCTCTGACATCACACACACAGACCCAGGCATGCAGGGAGGATGTCCAGCAGGCACAAGGACTGTGTCCCTAATGACACCCAATACCTTATATAGTACACTACAATTGACTAGGGCCCATGGGGCTCTATATAGGGAATAGGGTGCCTTTTGGGCCACAAGCCAGGGTCTCTGGTCTAATGGCTGCTGCCTGCATGCCAGGGTGTAGAGGAGAACATCACATGGGCTCCCGGGTGGTACAGCGGTCAAAGGCACTGCATCTCAGTGCTAGAGGCGTCACTACAGACACCCTGGTTCGAATCCAGGCTGTATCACAACCCGGCTGTGATTGGGAGTCCCATAGGGCGGCGCACAATTGGTCCAACGTTGTCTGGGTTTGGCCGGTGTAGGCTTGTACACGGATGGATGTACGCACGCACGCACGCACAAAGCTGAACATCTTGTTGGACTTTGAGAAGAGGAAACTCCTTATAGTGCTGGAGCCTGGGTTACTGTGCAGGGGGCTGGGAGGTGGGAGTGGGGCTGGGTTACTGTGCAGGGGCTGGGAGGTGGGAGTGGGGCTGGGTTACTGTGCAGGGGTTGGGAGTGGGGCTGGGTTACTGTGCAGGGGGCTGGGAGGTGGGAGTGGGGCTGGGTTATAGTGCTGGGGGCTGGGTTACTGTGCAGGGGGCTGGGGGGTGGGAGTGGGGCTGGGTTACTGTGCAGGGGGTGGGAGTGGGGCTGGGTTATAGTGCTGGGGGCTGGGAGGTGGGAGTGGGGCTGGGTTATAGTGCTGGGGGCTGGGAGGTGGGAGTGGGGCTGGGTTATAGTGCTGTAGCCTGGGTTACTGTGCAGGGGGCTGGGAGGTGGGAGTGGGGCTGGGTTATAGTGCTGGAGCCTGGGTTACTGTGCAGGGGGCTGGGAGGTGGGAGTGGGGCTGGGTTACTGTGCAGGGGGCTGGGAGGTGGGAGTGGGGCTGGGTTATAGTGCTGGTGTGGGGTGTGGAAGTGGGCGTGGGGAGGAGAGGTGGGTGTTGCGTTCTGGGCTGGTAAGGAACCAGGGCTGGTAAGGAACCAGGGCTGGTAAGGGTCCTGGGCTGGTAAGGAACCTGGGCTGGTAAGGAACCAGGGCTGGTAAGGGTCCTGGGCTGGTAAGGAACCAGGGCTGGTAAGGAACCAGGGCTGGTAAGGAACCTGGGCTGGTAAGGAACCAGGGCTGGTAAGGGTCCTGGGCTGGTAAGGAACCAGGGCTGGTAAGGGTCCTGGGCTGGTAAGGAACCAGGGCTGGTAAGGGTCCTGGGCTGGTAAGGAACCAGGGCTGGTAAGGAACCTGGGCTGGTAAGGGTCCTGGGCTGGTAAGGAACCAGGGCTGGTAAGGAACCAGGGCTGGTAAAGGTTCTGATAACACTGCTACAGCTTCAGTCTCAGGTTCTGATAACACTGTACCAGCTTCAGTCTCAGGTTCTGATAACACTGTACCAGCTTCAGTCTCAGGTTCTGATACACTGTTACCAAAATTTGACTCATGCATCTCCTTCACATAGAGTTGATCAGGCTGTTGATTGTGGCCTGGGGAATGTTGTCCCACTCCTCTTCAATGGCTGTGTGGAGTTATTGGATATTGTCAGGAACTGGAACACGCTGTCGTACACGTCGATCCAGAGCATCCCAAACATGCTCAATGGGTGACATGTCTGTTGAGTATTCAGGCCATGGAAGAACTGGGACATTTTCAGCTTCCAGGAATGGTGTACAGGTCATTGTGACATGGGGCCGTGCATTGTAATGCTGAAATGTGGTGATGGCACAGGACGAATGGCACGACACTGGACCTCAGAATCCCGTCACGGTAACCCTGCGCATTCAAATTGCCATCGATCAAATAAAATTGTGTTTGTTGTCCGTAGCTTCTGCCTGCCCATACCATAACCCCACCGCCACCATGGGGCACTCGGGTTCACAACGTTGACGACATCAAACCTCTCGCCCACACGACCACGACGCCATACATCTGCAGCTATGAAGACGGTTGGACGTAATGCGACGTTGGGGGCGACTTATTCACCACCATGCTGTTGAATCAGCTTCTTGATATGCCACACCTGTCAGGATTATCGTCTTGATATGTCACACCTGTCAGGATTATCTTCATGATATGCCACACCTGTCAGGATTATCTTCATGATATGTCACACCTGTCAGGATTATCTTCTTGATATGTCACACCTGTCAGGAGTATCTTCATGATATGCCACACCTGTCAGGATTATCTTCATGGTATGTCACACCTGTCAGGAGTATCTTCATGATATGCCACACCTGTCAGGATTATCTTCTTGATATGTCACACCTGTCAGGATTATCTTCATGGTATGTCACACCTGTCAGGATTATCTTCTTGATATGTCACACCTGTCAGGATTATCTTCTTGATATGTCACACCTGTCAGGATTATCTTCTTGATATGTCACACCTGTCAGGATTATCTTCTTGATATGTCACACCTGTCAGGATTATCTTCTTGATATGTCACACCTGTCAGGATTATCTTCTTGATATGTCACACCTGTCAGGATTATCTTCTTGGTATGTCACACCTGTCAGGATTATCTTCTTGATATGTCACACCTGTCAGGATTATCTTCTTGATATGTCACACCTGTCAGGATTATCTTCTTGATATGTCACACCTGTCAGGATTATCTTCTTGATATGTCACACCTGTCAGGTGGATGGATTATCTGGGCAAAGCAGAAATGCTCACTAACAGGGATGTAAACACACGTGTGGACATCATTTGAGAGAGATAAGTATGGAACACTTCTGGGATATTTTATTTCAGCGCATAAAACATGGGACAAACACTTTAAATGTTGCGTTCATATTTTGTTCAGTTTCAAGTCATTCAAATTAAATAAAATTCAAATCACACATACACCTGGTTAGCAGATGTTAATGCGAGTGTAGCGAAATGCTTGTGCTTCTAGTTCCGACAATGCAGTAATAACCAACGAGTAATCTAACCTAACAATTCCAAAACTACTACCTTGTAGACACAAGTGTAAAGGGATAAAGAATATGTACATAAAGATATATGAATGAGTGATGGTACAGAACGGCATAGGCAAGATGCAGTAGATGATATAGAGTACAGTATATACATATGAGATGAGTAATGTAGGGTATGTAAACATTATATTAAGTAGCATAGTTTAAAGTGGCTAGTGATACATTTATTACATAAAGATGCAGTAGATGGTATCGAGTACAGTATATACATATGATGTGAGTAATGTAGGGTGTGTAAACATTATATTAAGTAGCATTGTTTAAAGTTGCTGGTGATACATTTTTTACATCCATTTTCCATTATTAAAGTGGCTGGAGTTGAGTCAGTGTGTTGGCAGCAGCCACTCAATGTTAGTGGTGGCTGTTTAACAGTCTGACGGCCTTGAGATAGAAGCTGTTTTTCAGTCTCTCGGTCCCTGCTTTGATGCACCTGTACTGACCTCGCCTTCTGGATGATAGCGGGGTGAACAGGCAGTGGCTCGGGTGGTTGATGTCCTTGATGATCTTTATGGCCTTCCTGTGACATCGGGTGGTGTAGGTGTCCTGGAGGGCAGGTAGCTTGCCCCCGGTGATGCGTTGTGCAGACCTCACTACCCTCTGGAGAGCCTTACGGTTGAGGGCGGCACTATGGCCAGCACTATAGCCAGCACTATAGCCAGCCTGTAACCAGGACTATAGCCAGGACTATAGCCAGGACTATAGCCAGCACTATAGCCAGCACTATAGCCAGGGCTGTAGCCAGGGCTGTAGCCAGGACTGTAGCCAGGACTATAGCCAGGACTATAGCCAGGACTATAACCAGGACTATAGCCAGCACTATAGCCAGCACTATAGCCAGCACTATAGCCAGGACTATAGCCAGGACTATAACCAGGACTATAGCCAGCACTATAGCCAGCACTATAGCCAGGACTATAGCCAGGACTATAGCCAGGACTATAACCAGGACTATAGCCTGCCTGTAACCAGGACTGTAGCCAGGCCTATAGCCAGGACTATAGCCAGGACTATAGCCAGGACTGTAGCCAGGACTATAGCCAGGACTATAACCAGGACTATAGCCAGGACTATAGCCTGCCTGTAACCAGGACTATAGCCAGGACTATAGCCAGGACTATAGCCAGGACTATAGCCAGGACTGTAGCCAGGACTGTAGCCAGGACTGTAGCCAGGACTATAACCAGGACTGTAGCCAGGACTGTAGCCAGGACTGTAGCCAGGACTATAACCAGGACTGTAGCCAGGACTATAACCAGGACTGTAGCCAGGACTGTAGCCAAGACTATAGCCAGGACTATAACCAGGACTGTAGCCAGGACTGTAGCCAGGACTGTAGCCAGGACTATAGCCAGGACTATAGCCAGGATTATAGCCAGGACTATAGCCAGGACTATGGCCAGGACTATAGCCAGGGCTGTAGCCAGGACTGTAGCCAGGACTATAGCCAGGACTATAGACAGCCTGTAACCAGGACTGGTCTGCATGAGAGCAGCACCTGACTGACTCCCAGTATAATGTGTCTCTCGGTGAACTCAGCTAAGTGGAATCCTTTCAACTCGTGTGCGTCCCAAACGGTAAGCTATTCCCTAAATAGTGCACTACTTTTGATCCAGGCCCTGTTAGTGTACTATATAGGGCATAGTGTATATTTTTGGGTACGGCCGTGCACAGAACTGCGGATGATTTCACATCACTGAGGGTGAGGTAGAGAGTAGCGAGGGGGGCTGAGGAATGACCTCTGATCTACAGCAGCTTATTAAAGGTGGGTAGACAGAGAAGAATTAAGCATTGTGGGAAGGTAAAGAACTAAGACCAGAGATCTTAGAGGGCCTTAGCGGTTGGCAAGCTGAGGCTGGCGACAGACTGAGCACCACTGAGGTAATTCTGAGGGGTTTTATTAATTCTACTACAGCCTTGGCGGCACTGGACTCCAACAAGAACTACAGAGAGAGAGCAGTGTATGGGAGCGTGTCGAATATCAGAGAGAGAGCAGTGTATGGGAGCGTGTCCATTGGTACCCAATTCCCTATATAGTGCACTATAGTAGTAGTAGTAGCAGTAGTGTACTATAGTAGTAGCAGTAGTGTACTATAGTAGTAGCAGTAGTGCACTATAGCAGTAGCAGTAGCAGTAGTGCACTATAGTAGTAGCAGTAGTGTACTATAGTAGTAGCAGTAGTGCACTATAGCAGTAGCAGTAGCAGTAGTGCACTATAGTAGTAGCAGTAGCAGTAGTGTACTATAGCAGTAGCAGTAGTGCACTATAGTAGTAGCAGTAGTGCACTATAGTAGTAGTAGTAGCAGTAGTGTACTATAGCAGTAGCAGTAGTGTACTATAGTAGTAGCAGTAGTGCACTATAGTAGTAGTAGTAGCAGTAGTGTACTATAGCAGTAGCAGTAGTGTACTATAGTAGTAGTAGTAGCAGTAGTGTACTATAGCAGTAGCAGTAGTGCACTATAGTAGTAGTAGTAGCAGTAGTGTACTATAGCAGTAGCAGTAGTGTACTATAGTAGTAGTAGTAGCAGTAGTGTACTATAGCAGTAGCAGTAGTGCACTATAGTAGTAGTAGTAGCAGTAGTGTACTATAGTAGTAGCAGTAGTGTACTATAGCAGTAGCAGTAGTGCACTATAGTAGTAGCAGCAGTAGCAGTAGTGTACTATAGTAGTAGTAGTAGCAGTAGTGCACTATAGGAGTAGCAGTAGCAGTAGTGCACTATAGTAGTAGCAGTAGCAGTAGTGTACTATAGCAGTAGCAGTAGTGTACTATAGTAGTAGCAGTAGTGTACTATAGTAGTAGCAGTAGTGCACTATAGCAGTAGCAGTAGCAGTAGTGCACTATAGTAGTAGCAGTAGTGTACTATAGTAGTAGCAGTAGTACACTATAGCAGTAGCAGTAGCAGTAGTGCACTATAGTAGTAGCAGTAGCAGTAGTGTACTATAGCAGTAGCAGTAGTGCACTATAGTAGTAGCAGTAGTGCACTATAGTAGTAGTAGTAGCAGTAGTGTACTATAGCAGTAGCAGTAGTGTACTATAGTAGTAGCAGTAGTGCACTATAGTAGTAGTAGTAGCAGTAGTGTACTATAGCAGTAGCAGTAGTGTACTATAGTAGTAGTAGTAGCAGTAGTGTACTATAGCAGTAGCAGTAGTGCACTATAGTAGTAGTAGTAGCAGTAGTGTACTATAGTAGTAGCAGTAGTGCACTATAGTAGTAGTAGTAGCAGTAGTGTACTATAGCAGTAGCAGTAGTGCACTATAGTAGTAGCAGTAGCAGTAGTGTACTATAGTAGTAGCAGTAGCAGTAGTGTACTATAGCAGTAGCAGTAGTGCACTATAGTAGTAGTAGTAGCAGTAGTGTACTATAGTAGTAGCAGTAGTGTACTATAGCAGTAGCAGTAGTGCACTATAGTAGTAGCAGCAGTAGCAGTAGTGTACTATAGTAGTAGCAGTAGTGCACTATAGTAGTAGTAGTAGCAGTAGTGTACTATAGTAGTAGCAGTAGTGTACTATAGCAGTAGCAGTAGTGCACTATAGTAGTAGCAGCAGTAGCAGTAGTGTACTATAGTAGTAGCAGTAGTGCACTATAGTAGTAGTAGTAGCAGTAGTGCACTATAGGAGTAGCAGTAGCAGTAGTGCACTATAGTAGTAGCAGTAGCAGTAGTGTACTATAGTAGTAGCAGTAGTGTACTAAAGTAGTAGCAGTAGTGTACTATAGTAGTAGCAGTAGCAGTAGTGTACTATAGTAGTAGCAGTAGGGTACTATAGTAGTAGCAGTAGTGCACTATAGTAGTAGCAGTAGTGTACTATAGTAGTAGCAGTAGCAGTAGTGTACTATAGTAGTAGCAGTAGCAGTAGTGTACTATAGTAGTAGCAGTAGCAGTAGTGTACTATAGGAGTAGCAGTAGTGCACTATAGCAGTAGCAGTAGCAGTAGTGCACTATAGTAGTAGCAGTAGTGTACTATAGTAGTAGCAGTAGTGTACTATAGTAGTAGCAGTAGTGCACTATAGCAGTAGCAGTAGCAGTAGTGCACTATAGTAGTAGCAGTAGCAGTAGTGTACTATAGCAGTAGCAGTAGTGCACTATAGTAGTAGCAGTAGTGCACTATAGTAGTAGTAGTAGCAGTAGTGTACTATAGCAGTAGCAGTAGTGTACTATAGTAGTAGCAGTAGCAGTAGTGTACTATAGTAGTAGCAGTAGCAGTAGTGTACTATGGTAGTAGCAGTAGCAGTAGTGTACTATAGCAGTAGCAGTAGTGTACTATAGGAGTAGCAGTAGTGCACTATAGCAGTATCAGTAGCAGTAGTGCACTATAGTAGTAGCAGTAGTGTACTATAGTAGTAGCAGTAGTGTACTATAGTAGTAGCAGTAGTGCACTATAGCAGTAGCAGTAGCAGTAGTGCACTATAGTAGTAGCAGTAGCAGTAGTGTACTATAGCAGTAGCAGTAGTGCACTATAGTAGTAGCAGTAGTGCACTATAGTAGTAGTAGTAGCAGTAGTGTACTATAGCAGTAGCAGTAGTGTACTATAGTAGTAGCAGTAGTGCACTATAGTAGTAGTAGTAGCAGTAGTGTACTATAGCAGTAGCAGTAGTGTACTATAGTAGTAGCAGTAGTGCACTATAGTAGTAGTAGTAGCAGTAGTGTACTATAGCAGTAGCAGTAGTGTACTATAGGAGTAGCAGTAGTGTACTATAGGAGTAGCAGTAGCAGTAGTGTACTATAGCAGTAGCAGTAGTGCACTATAGGAGTAGCAGTAGCAGTAGTGCACTATAGTAGTAGCAGTAGCAGTAGTGTACTAAAGTAGTAGCAGTAGTGTACTATAGTAGTAGCAGTAGCAGTAGTGTACTATAGTAGTAGCAGTAGTGCACTATAGTAGTAGTAGTAGCAGTAGTGCACTATAGGAGTAGCAGTAGCAGTAGTGCACTATAGTAGTAGCAGTAGCAGTAGTGTACTATAGTAGTAGCAGTAGTGTACTAAAGTAGTAGCAGTAGTGTACTATAGTAGTAGCAGTAGCAGTAGTGTACTATAGTAGTAGCAGTAGTGTACTATAGTAGTAGCAGTAGTGCACTATAGTAGTAGCAGTAGGGTACTATAGTAGTAGCAGTAGTGCACTATAGTAGTAGCAGTAGTGTACTATAGTAGTAGCAGTAGCAGTAGTGTACTATAGTAGTAGCAGTAGTGTACTATAGCAGTAGCAGTAGTGTACTATAGTAGTAGCAGTAGCAGTAGTGTACTATAGTAGTAGCAGTAGCAGTAGTGTACTATAGGAGTAGCAGTAGTGTACTATAGTAGTAGCAGTAGCAGTAGTGTACTATAGTAGTAGCAGTAGCAGTAGTGTACTATAGTAGTAGCAGTAGTGTACTATAGCAGTAGCAGTAGTGTACTATAGTAGTAGCAGTAGCAGTAGTGTACTATAGTAGTAGCAGTAGCAGTAGTGTACTATAGGAGTAGCAGTAGTGTACTATAGTAGTAGCAGTAGCAGTAGTGTACTATAGTAGTAGCAGTAGTGTACTATAGTAGTAGCAGTAGCAGTAGCAGTAGTGTACTTTAGGAGTAGCAGTAGTGTACTATAGTAGTAGCAGTAGTGTACTATAGTAGTAGCAGTAGTGTACTATAGTAGTAGCAGTAGTGTACTATAGTAGTAGCAGTAGCAGTAGTGTACTATAGTAGTATGTACTATAGGAGTAGCAGTAGCAGTAGTGTACTATAGCAGTAGCAGTAGTGTACTATAGGAGTAGCAGTAGTGTACTATAGGAGTAGCAGTAGTGTACTATAGGAGTAGCAGTAGCAGTAGTGTACTATAGCAGTAGCAGTAGTGTACTATAGTAGTAGTAGTAGCAGTAGTGTACTATAGTAGTAGTAGTAGCAGTAGTGTACTATAGGAGTAGCAGTAGCAGTAGTGTACTATAGGAGTAGCAGTAGCAGTAGTGCACTATAGGAGTAGCAGTAGCAGTAGTGTACTATAGCAGTAGCAGTAGTGTACTATAGGAGTAGCAGTAGTGTACTATAGGAGTAGCAGTAGCAGTAGTGTACTATAGGAGTAGCAGTAACAGTAGTGTACTATAGGAGTAGCAGTAGCAGTAGTGTACTATAGTAGTAGCAGTAGCAGTAGTGTACTATAGTAGTAGCAGTAGCAGTAGTGTACTATAGTAGTAGCAGTAGTGTACTATAGGAGTAGCAGTAGTGTACTATAGCAGTAGCAGTAGTGTACTATAGCAGTAGCAGTAGTGTACTATAGTAGTAGCAGTAGTGTACTATAGTAGTAGCAGTAGTGCACTATAGTAGTAGCAGTAGCAGTAGTGTACTATAGTAGCAGCAGTAGCAGTAGTGTACTATAGGAGTAGCAGTAGCAGTAGTGTACTATAGGAGTAGCAGTAGCAGTAGTGTACTATAGCAGTAGCAGTAGTGTACTATAGGAGTAGCAGTAGTGTACTATAGCAGTAGCAGTAGTGTACTATAGGAGTATCAGTAGCAGTAGTGTACTATAGGAGTAGCAGTAGTGTACTATAGGAGTAGCAGTAGCAGTAGTGTACTATAGTAGTAGCAGTAGTGCACTATAGTAGTAGCAGTAGCAGTAGTGTACTATAGTAATAGCAGTAGCAGTAGTGTACTATAGTAGTAGCAGTAGTGTACTATAGGAGTAGCAGTAGCAGTAGTGTACTATAGTAGTAGCAGTAGTGCACTATAGTAGTAGCAGTAGCAGTAGTGTACTATAGGAGTAGCAGTAGCAGTAGTGTACTATAGTAGTAGCAGTAGTGCACTATAGTAGTAGCAGTAGCAGTAATGTACTATAGTAATAGCAGTAGCAGTAGTGTACTATAGTAGTAGCAGTAGTGCACTATAGTAGTAGCAGTAGCAGTAGTGTACTATAGGAGTAGCAGTAGTGTACTATAGGAGTAGCAGTAGCAGTAGTGTACTATAGTAGTAGCAGTAGTGCACTATAGTAGTAGCAGTAGCAGTAGTGTACTATAGTAATAGCAGTAGCAGTAGTGTACTATAGTAGTAGCAGTAGTGTACTATAGGAGTAGCAGTAGCAGTAGTGTACTATAGTAGTAGCAGTAGCAGTAGTGTACTATAGCAGTAGCAGTAGTGTACTATAGGAGTAGCAGTAGCAGTAGTGTACTATAGTAGTAGCAGTAGCAGTAGTGCACTATAGTAGTAGCAGTAGTGTACTATAGGAGTAGCAGTAGTGTACTATAGGAGTAGCAGTAGCAGTAGTGTACTATAGCAGTAGCAGTAGTGTACTATAGGAGTAGCAGTAGTGTACTATAGTAGTAGCAGTAGCAGTAGTGCACTATAGTAGTAGCAGTAGCAGTAGTGCACTATACTATAGCAGTAGTGTAGTATAGTAGTAGCAGTAGTGCACTATAGTAGTAGCAGTAGTGCACTATAGTAGTAGCAGTAGCAGTAGTGTACTATAGCAGTAGCAGTAGTGTACTATAGCAGTAGCAGTAGTGCACTATAGTAGTAGCAGTTGCAGTAGTGTACTATAGCAGTAGCAGTAGTGCACTATAGCAGTAGCAGTAGTGTACTATAGCAGTAGCAGTAGTGCACTATAGTAGTAGTAGTAGCAGTAGTGTACTATAGTAGTAGCAGTAGTGCACTACAGTAGTAGCAGTAGTGCACTATAGTAGTAGCAGTAGTGCACTATAGTAGTAGCAGTAGTGCACTATAGTGGTAGCAGCAGTAGCAGTAGTGTACTATAGCAGTAGCAGTAGTGCACTATAGTAGTAGCAGCAGTAGCAGTAGTGTACTATAGCAGTAGCAGTAGTGCACTATAGTAGTAGTAGTAGCAGTAGTGCACTATAGTAGTAGCAGTAGCGTACTATAGTAGTAGCAGTAGCAGATAGTGCACTATAGTAGTAGCAGTAGTGTACTATAGTAGTAGTAGTAGCAGTAGTGCACTATAGTAGTAGTAGTAGCAGTAGTGTACTATAGGAGTAGTAGTAGCAGTAGTGTACTATAGGAGTAGCAGTAGTGTACTATAGCAGTAGCAGTAGCAGTAGTGCACTATAGCAGTAGCAGTAGTGTACTATATAGGGAATAAGGTGCCATAATGCCAGTCTGCCATTACAACACCGTGACCAGTAGTATTATCATTATATTGTACTCTATCAAAATACTTTAAACTCTTTTAATCAGAAAAATACAAAAGCAGATTTGAGTTCAGATGAATTACAGTCTGATGATGAAAGAGCAGAACATGTTCCAATGAATGTCTGAAACCCTTGACCCACTCCAATTTGCATACTGCCCAACAGATCCACAGATAATCTCTATTACACTCCACACTGCCCTTTCCCACCTGGACAAAAGGAGAATGCTGTTCATTGAGTACAGCTCAGCGTTCTGATGACCAGGTGGCGAATCGCATCTCTGCATGTCTGGCAGACATATCCGTGTGGATGACGGATCACCACCTCAAGCTGAACCTCGGCAAGACGGAACTGCTCTTCCTCCCGGGGAAGGACTGCCCGTTCCATGATCTCGCCATCACGGTTGACAACTCCATTGTGTCCTCCTCCCAGAGCGCTAAGAACCTTGGCGTGATCCTGGACAACACCCTGTCGTTCTCAACTAACATCAAGGCGGTGGCCCGTTCCTGTAGGTTCATGCTCTACAACATCCGCAGAGTACGACCCTGCCTCACACAAAGCGGCGCAGGTCCTAATCCAGGCACTTGTCATCTCCGTCTGGATTACTGCAACTCGCTGTTGGCTGGGCTCCCTGCCTGTGCCATTAAACCCCTACAACTCATCCAGAACGCCGCAGCCCGTCTGGTGTTCAACCTTCCCAAGTTCTCTCCGTCACCCCGCTCCTCCGCTCCCTCCACTGGCTTCCAGTTGAAGCTCGCATCCGCTACAAGACCATGGTGCTTGCACGGCACCTCAGTACCTCAGGCTCTGATCAGGCCCTACACCCAAACAAGGGCACTGCGTTCATCCACCTCTGGCCTGCTCGCCTCCCTACCACTGAGGAAGTACAGTTCCCGCTCAGCCCAGTCAAAACTGTTCGCTGCTCTGGCCCCCCAATGGTGGAACAAACTCCCTCACGACGCCAGGACAGCGGAGTCAATCACCACCTTCCGGAGACACCTGAAACCCCACCTCTTTAAGGAATACCTAGGATAGGATAAAGTAATCCCTCTCACCCCCTCCCCTGAAAAGATTTAGATGCACTACTGTTCCACTGGAGGTCATAAGGTGAATGCACCAATTTGTAAGTCGCTCTGGATAAGAGCGTCTGCTAAATGACTTAAATGTAAATGTAATGTTCAACACCATAGTGCCCTCAAAGCTCATCACTAAGCTAAGGACCCTGGGACCTAAACACCTCCCTCTGCAACTGGATCCTGGACTTCCTGACGGGCCGCCCCCAGGTGGTAAGGGTAGGTAACAACACATCCGCCACGCTGATCCTCAACACAGGGGCCCCTCAGGGGTGCGTGCTCAGCCCCCTGCTGTACTCCCTGTTCACTCATGACTGCACGGCCAGGCACGACACCAACACCATCATTAAGTTTGCTGACGACAACATTGGTAGGCCTGACAAATTTTTCCAGTATAATACAGGTTCAGCAAATCCCCTTATTGTTTGGGATACTTGCCTTCAGGAGTCATTCAATGCAATAATCATCAATAATAAAAAGGCAGGTTCTTGCAAAAAGAGACAAGATTAAAGGGAAATCCATGAACTAATAGTACAGGTAGTTAACAATAAAAACGATACTACAAAAGTAGAAAAAGGAAAAGGAAAAAAAAGCTCCCTTGTTAGATTGTTTTAACGACTCCTATAGAAATGGTAGTCTGTCAGGTACTCAGCAGGAAGGTCTGATTTCTCTATTATTAAAACAAGACCCAGGTGGCAAATATAAAGACCCAGTGTCACGTCTAATCAAGGTGGGTGGAATCAGGCGCAGAGAGCAGATAGCGATAAAAGGTTTTATTCTCCGGTGAACAAAACAAACACACACAGGGTGAAATTATCCAACACAGGATAACAGACTAACCGGAGAATAAGAAACACAAAAACACCGATAGACGAAATGAATGACAACATAAACAATCCCGCACAAAACAAGGGTGGGACAACCTACAATATATACAGACACTAATTAACTAAACAACACACAGGTGCAACCAATCAGACAAAACCAACAGATACACGAAAAGGGATCGGTAGTGGCTAGTAGGACGGTGACGACGACCACCGAGCACCGCCCGAACGGCCAGGAGAGCCAACCTCGGCGGAAGTCGTGACACCCAGTCTATCTAAAAAAACTGGAGGCCCCTTAACCTTCAATGTTGTGATGCACTCAGAATTAAAAGGGTTTTACCAGGTATTGTTCATCCTGATCAGACAGGGTTTTTACATGGACGATACATTGGAGATAATATACGACAACTACTAGAAATAATAGAACATCATGAAACATATAAGAAGCCAGGACTGGTATTTATAGCGCATTTTGAAAAGGCATTTGATAAAGTAAGACTGGATTTATTTGGTTTATAAATGCCTGGACTTTTGGAAATTCTCTTATAAAATTGGTTAAAATAATATACAGCAACCCCAGGTGTAAAATAGTAAATAATGGCTACTTCTCAGAGAGCTTTGAATTGTCAAGAGGAGATAAACAAGGGTGTCCGCTGTCACCATATCTATTCGTTACAGCCATCGAAATGCAAGCAATTAAAATCAGATCCAATAACAACATTAGAGGATTAGAAATCCAAGGCTTAAAAACAAAGGTGTCCATGTATGATGATGACTCAAGTTTTATGTTGAGTCCTTAAGCTAGATCCCTGCAATGTCTCATTGAAGATCCCTGCAATGTCTCATTGAAGATCCCTGCAATGTCTCATTGAAGATCCCTGCAATGTCTCATTAAAGATCCCTGCAATGTCTCATTAAAGATCCCTGCAATGTCTCATTAAAGATCCCTGCAATGTCTCATTGAAGATCCCTGCAATGTCTCATTAAAGATCCCTGCAATGTCTCATTAAAGATCCCTGCAATGTCTCATTGAAGATCCCTGCAATGTCTCATTGAAGATCCCTGCAATGTATCATTGAAGATCCCTGCAATGTCTCATTGAAGATCCCTGCAATGACTCATTAAAGATCCCTGCAATGACTCATTAAAGATCCCTGCAATGTCTCATTAAAGATCCCTGCAATGACTCATTAAAGATCCCTGCAATGTCTCATTAAAGATCCCTGCAATGTCTCATTAAAGATCCCTGCAATGTCTCATTGAAGATCCCTGCAATGTCTCATTAAAGATCCCTGCAATGTCTCATTAAAGATCCCTGCAATGTCTCATTGAAGATCCCTGCAATGTCTCATTGAAGATCCCTGCAATGTCTCATTGAAGATCCCTGCAATGACTCATTAAAGATCCCTGCAATGACTCATTAAAGATCCCTGCAATGACTCATTAAAGATCCCTGCAATGTCTCATTAAAGATCCCTGCAATGACTCATTAAAGATCCCTGCAATGTCTCATTGAAGATCCCTGCAATGTCTCATTGAAGATCCCTGCAATGTCTCATTGAAGATCCCTGCAATGTCTCATTGAAGATCCCTGCAATGTCTCATTAAAGATCCCTGCAATGTCTCATTGAAGATCCCTGCAATGACTCATTAAAGATCCCTGCAATGTCTCATTAAAGATCCCTGCAATGTCTCATTAAAGATCTAGATAGCTTTTCTGGACTCTCTGGACTAAAACCTAATTATGATAAGTGTACAATATTACGTATTGGATCCTTAAATAATACAATTTTACATTACCTTGCAGTTTACCTATAAAATGGTCTGATGGTGAAGTAGACATACTCGATATTCATATCACAAAATATACTGCTATACTATCACTTGGCTCTCTTCTCTTCTGATTGACGTCAACTGTAAAACATCTTGTTTTGTTAAGGGAACACTAAAATAACACATCCTAGATCTGAATGAATGAAATATTCTTATTAAATACTTTTTTCTTTACATAGTTGAATGTGCCGACAACAAAATGACACAAAAATTATCAATGGCAATCAAATTTCTCAACCCGTGGATTTGGAGTCACACTCAAAATTAAAGTGGAAAACCACACTACAGGCTGATCCAACTTTGATGTAATGTCCTTAAAACAAGTCAAAATGAGGCTCAGTAGTGTGTGTGGACTCCACGTGCCTGTATGACCTCCCTACAACGCCTGGGCATGCTCCTGATGAGGTGGCGGATTGTCTCCTGAGGGATCTCCTCCCAGACCTGGACTAAAGCATCCGCCAACTCCTGGACAGTCTGTGGTGCAACGTGGCGTTGGTGGATGGAGCGAGACATGATGTCCCAGATGTGCTCAATTGGATTCAGGTCTGGGGAACGGGCGGGCCAGTCCATAGCATCAATGCCTTCCTCTTGCAGGAACTGTTGACACACTCCAGCCACATGAGGTCTAGCATTGTCTTGCATTAGGAGGAACCCAGGGCTAACCACACCAGCATATAGTCTCACAAGGGGTCTGAGGATCTCATCTCGGTACCTAATGGCAGTCAGGCTACCTCTGGCGAGCACATGGAGGGCTGTGCGGCCCCCCAAAGAATTTGCCAATCTTGGTGTTCTCTGGCAAATGCCAAACGTTCTACACAGTGTTGGGCTGTAAGCACAAGCCCCACCTGTGGACGTCGGGCCCTCATACCACCCTCATGGAGTCTGTTTCTGACCGTTTGAGCAGACACATGCACATTTGTGGCCTGCTGGAGGTCATTTTGCAGGGCCCTGGCAGTGCTCCTCCTGCTCCTCTTTGCACAAAGGCGGAGGTAGCGGTCCTTCTGCTGGGTTGTTGCCCTCCTACAGCCTCCTCCACGTCTCCTGATGTAATGGCCTGTCTCCTGGTAGCGCCTCCATGCTCTGGACACTACGCTGACAGACACCGCAAACCTTCTTGCCACAGCTCGCATTGATGTGCCATCCTGGATGAGCCGCACTACCTGAGCCACTCGTGTGGGTTGTAGACTCCGTCTCACGCTACCACTAGAGTGAAAGCACCGCCAGCATTCAAAAGTGACCAAAACATCAGCCAGGAGGCATAGGAACTGAGAAGTGGTCTGTGGTCACCACCCGCAGAACCACTCCTTTATTGGGGGTGTCTTGCTAATTGCCTATAATTTCCACCTGTTGTCTATTCCATTTGCACAACAGCATGTGAAATTTATTGTCAATAAGTGTTGCTTCCTAAGTGGACAGTTTGATTTCACAGAAGTGTGATTGACTTGGAGTTACATTCTGTTGTTTAAGTGTTCCCTTTATTTTTTTGAGCAGTGTATAAATAAGCCCCAGTAAGCCAGTGACTCAGCCCCTGTAATAGGGTTAGAGGCAGAGAATCCCAGTGGAAAGAGGGGAACCGGCCAGGCAGAGACAGCAAGGGCGGTTCGTTGCTCCAGAGCCTTTCCGTTCACCTTCCCACTCCTGGGCCAGACTACACTCAATCATATGACCCACTGAAGAGATGAGTCTTCAGTAAAGACTTAAAGGTTGAGACCGAGTTTGCGTCTCTTACATGGGTAGGCAGACCATTCCATAAAAATGGAGCTCTATAGGAGAAAGCCCTGCCTCCAGCTGTTTGCTTAGAAATTCTAGGGACAATTAGGAGGCCTGCGTCTTGTGACCGTAGCGTACGTGTAGGTATGTACGGCAGGACCAAATCGGAGAGATAGGTAGGAGCAAGCCCATGTAATGCTTTGTAGGTTAGCAGTAAAACCTTGAAATCAGCCCTTGCTTTGACAGGAAGCCAGTGTAGGGAGGCTAGCACTGGAGTAATATGATCAAATTTTTTGGTTCTAGTCAGGATTCTAGCAGCCGTATTCAGCACTAACTGAAGTTTATTTAGTGCTTTATCCGGGTAGTAGAGCATTGCAGTAGTCTAACCTAGAAGTGACAAAAGCATGGATTGATTTTTCTGCATCATTTTCGGACAGAAAGTTTCTGATTTTTGCAATGTTACGTAGATGGAAAAAAGATGTCCTTGAAATGGTCTTGATAAGTTCTTCAAAAGAGAGATCAGGGTCCAGAGTAACGCGGAGGTCCTTCACAGTTTTATTTGAGACGACTGTACAACCATTAAGATTAATTGTCAGATTCAACAGAAGATCTCTTTGTTTCTTGGGACCTAGAACAAGCATCTCTGTTTTGGCCGAGTTTAAAAGTAGAACGTTTGCAGCCATACTACACCTGTTGTATTCAGCATTTCACTGTAAGGTCTACTACACCTGTTGTATTCAGCATTTCACTGTGAGGTCTACTACACCTGTTGTATTCAGCATTTCACTGTGAGGTCTACTACACCTGTTGTATTCAGCATTTCACTGTGAGGTCTACTACACCTGTTGTATTCAGCATTTCACTGTGAGGTCTACTACACCTGTTGTATTCAGCATTTCACTGTGAGGTCTACTACACCTGTTGTATTCAGCATTTCACTGTAAGGTCTACTACACCTGTTATATTCAGCATTTCACTGAGGTCTACTACACCTGTTGTATTCAGCATTTCACTGTAAGGTCTACTACACCTGTTGTATTCAGCATTTCACTGTAAGGTCTACTACACCTGTTATATTCAGCATTTACCTGTGAGGTCTACTACACCTGTTGTATTCAGCATTTCACTGTAAGGTCTACTACACCTGTTGTATTCAGCATTTCACTGTAAGGTCTACTACACCTGTTGTATTCAGCATTTCACTGTAAGGTCTACACCTGTTTTATTCAGCAGTTCACTGTAAGGTCTACTACACCTGTTGTATTCAGCATTTCACTGTAAGGTCTACTACACCTGTTATATTCAGCATTTCACTGTAAGGTCTACTACACCTGTTGTATTCAGCATTTCACTGTATAGGTCTACTACACCTGTTGTATTCAGCATTTCACTGTAAGGTCTACTACACCTGTTGTATTCAGCATTTCACTGTAAGGTCTACTACACCTGTAGTATTCAGCATTTCACTGTAAGGTCTACACCTGTTTTATTCAGCAGTTCACTGTAAGGTCTACTACACCTGTTGTATTCAGCATTTCACTGTAAGGTCTACTACACCTGTTATATTCAGCATTTCACTGTGAGGTCTACTACACCTGTTGTATTCAGCATTTCACTGTGAGGTCTACTACACCTGTTGTATTCAGCATTTCACTGTAAGGTCTACTACACCTGTTGTATTCAGCATTTCACTGAGGTCTACTACACCTGTTGTATTCAGCATTTCACTGTAAGGTCTACTACACCTGTTGTATTCAGCATTTCACTGAGGTCTACTACACCTGTTGTATTCAGCATTTCACTGTAAGGTCTACTACACCTGTTGTATTCAGCATTTCACTGTGAGGTCTACTACACCTGTTGTATTCAGCATTTCACTGTAAGGTCTACTACACCTGTTGTATTCAGCATTTCACTGTATAGGTCTACTACACCTGTTGTATTCAGCATTTCACTGTAAGGTCTACTACACCTGTTGTATTCAGCATTTCACTGTAAGGTCTACTACACCTGTTGTATTCAGCATTTCACTGTAAGGTCTACACCTGTTTTATTCAGCAGTTCACTGTAAGGTCTACTAGACCTGTTGTATTCAGCATTTCACTGTAAGGTCTACTACACCTGTTGTATTCAGCATTTCACTGTAAGGTCTACTACACCTGTTGTATTCAGCATTTCACTGTGAGGTCTACTACACCTGTTGTATTCAGCATTTCACGATAAGGTCTACTACACCTGTTGTATTCAGCATTTCACTGTAAGGTCTACAACCAAGAAGACCATACAAACATAAGACCTCACAAATGACAATACATACAGTGGACTTCACAGCTGTCAGCTAACATTAGACATTGACAGGATGAAGAGTGGGTCGGCATACCAAATGACACCCTATTCACTATGTAGTGCACTGCTTTGGACCAGCACCCATACTGGCCCTGGCCAAAAGTAGTGCACTACATAGGGAATAAGGTATTATTTGGGACAAAACCTGGGACTTCCACAACTGCCTGTCCATTGGGTCACATTGTGGACTTCTCCTGTATCCATCCCTGCCGTGTCTGAAATAACACAAACTCCAGGCTTCGGTTGTTTTCATTTAAATTTATTTAACATCATTTATTAACATTTATTATGTGGGAATGAGACCTTTTTCATAAGTACATGGCACTATATACATTCCAGAGGAAGGACCACTGTCTACACATGGTGTCAGGGGAGGGGTAGGGGAGACACGGAGGGGTAGGGGAGACACGGAGGGGTAGGGAGACACGGAGGGGTAGGGGAGACACGGAGGGGTAGGGAGACACGGAGGGGTAGGGGAGACACGGAGGGGTAGGGAGACACGGAGGGGTAGGGGAGACACGGAGGGGTAGGGGAGACACGGAGGGGTAGGGGAGACACGGAGGGGTAGGGAGACACGGAGGGGTAGGGGAGACACGGAGGGGTAGGGGAGACACGGAGGGGTAGGGGAGACACGGAGGGGTAGGGGAGACACGGAGGGGTAGGGAGACAGGACACAGTCAGGAGGGGTAGGGGAGACACGGAGGGGTAGGGGAGACAGGACACAGTCAGGAGGGGTAGGGGAGACACGGAGGGGTAGGGAGACACGGAGGGGTAGGGGAGACACGGAGGGGTAGGGGAGACACGGAGGGGTAGGGGAGACACGGAGGGGTAGGGAGACACGGAGGGGTAGGGAGACACGGAGGGGTAGGGAGACAGGACACAGTCAGGAGGGGTAGGGAGACACGGAGGGGTAGGGAGACACGGAGGGGTAGGGAGACAGGACACAGTCAGGAGGGTAGGGGAGACAGGACACAGTCAGGAGGGGTAGGGGAGACACGGAGGGGTAGGGAGACAGGACACAGTCAGGAGGGGTAGGGGAGACAGGACACAGTCAGGAGGGGTAGGGGAGACACGGAGGGGTAGGGAGACACGGAGGGGTAGGGAGACAGGACACAGTAAGGAGGGGTAGGGGAGACAGGACACAGTCAGGAGGGGTAGGGGAGACACGGAGGGGTAGGGAGACACGGAGGGGTAGGGGAGACAGGACACAGTCAGGAGGGGTAGGGGAGACAGGACACAGTCAGGAGGGGTAGGGGAGACAGGACACAGTCAGGAGGGGTAGGGGGACACGGAGGGGTAGGGGAGACAGGACACAGTCAAAGATGTGTAAAATGGCAGCCCTATGATATAGTAGTGCACTACATTTGATCAGTGCCCTATAGTATAGTAGTGCACTACATTTGATCAGTGCCCTATGGTATAGTAGTGCACTACATTTGACCAGTGCCCTATGGTATAGTAGTGCACTACATTTGACCAGTGCCCTATGGTATAGTAGTGCACTACATTTGACCAGTGCCCTATGGTATAGTAGTGCACTACATTTGACCAGTGCCCTATGGTATAGTAGTGCACTACATTTGACCAGTGCCCTATGGTATAGTAGTGCACTACATTTGACCAGTGCCCTATGGTATAGTAGTGCACTACATTTGACCAGTGCCCTATGGTATAGTAGTGCACTACATTTGACCAGTGCCCTATGGTATAGTAGTGCACTACATTTGACCAGTGCCCTATGGTATAGTAGTGCACTACATTTGACCAGTGCCCTATGGTATAGTAGTGCACTACATTTGACCAGTGCCCTATGGTATAGTAGTGCACTACATTTGACCAGTGCCCTATGGTATAGTAGTGCACTACATTTGACCAGTGCCCTATGGTATAGTAGTGCACTACATTTGACCAGTGCCCTATGGTATAGTAGTGCACTATTTAGTGAATGTTGTGCCATTTGGAACGCACTTTAAAAAGTCACCCGTCACTTGGCTCTCTTCTCTTCTGATTGACATAACGGTCAACTGTAAAACATCTTGTTTTGTTAAAAATGTTCTTATAAAGAAACACTACTGTTACCCAAAACAATAACTAAATAATACTACTCATTTTGTCACATGGTTTTACTGTACAACAAACTAGGGACAGACAGGTTCTGTAAGAAGTCACAGTTGTAGCAGCGCTGGGAGCGTAGATATAGAATCTATAGACAGGACCGCCAGTCAGCCCAGCCATTACGCCATCATTGATTTGAATGGGGGCTGTTCTATAGATGAAACACCCTGTTCTCTGTAACACCTACAGCTGTAACGTACATCACTTCAGATACAACAACAACATTTACATGTGCAGCTCTCACTTCCGGTGTCTCCCAAATGGTAATCTATTCCCTATGTAGTGTACTGGACCCGGGAGCTGCTAGATAGGGATTAGGGTGCCATTTGGGATTCCACTGTCTGTCCGTCTCTTCTTCTCTTAAAGCACATTGAACATTATATATTTTTAGTAGAATGCAGGTATGTAATGATGTATTCATAGGTGATTAACTAACACAGACACAACTTTCATTTTAGTCTTTACAGCTGAGCTTTTAATATGGGCCCTTCCTGCTCACCCTTAGGCTCCTGGAGTCAGGGGTCATGGGTTTTAAGGGTCCTGTTAGGTAGTCCAGAGTGGAGTCAGAGAAGCTGGATCAGGGGTCAGTGGCCTGTCAGGTAGTCCTGTGTGGAGTCAGAGAAGCTGGATCAGGGGTTAGAGGTCAGGGGTCAGTGGCCTGTCAGGTAGTCCTGCGTGGAGTCAGAGAAGCTGGATCAGGGGTTAGAGGTCAGGGGTCAGTGGCCTGTTGGGTAGTCCTGCGTGGAGTCAGAGAAGCTGGATCAGGGGTTAGAGGTCAGGGGTCAGTGGCCTGTCAGGTAGTCCTGCGTGGAGTCAGAGAAGCTGGATCAGAGGTCAGAGGTCAGTGGCCTGTCAGGTAGTCCTGCGTGGAGTCGGAGGCGAAGGAGTCTGCGTCCTCATTGTCCGAGTCTTCAGAGCTGTTGTCCGCGGCTGGTTCTCCGGTCAGAGCGATTCGAGCGTAGTCGTCTGTATCAATACTCTTACAGAAGTGGATGGCATATTTCAGCTTCTCCTCCAGCACCTGCTTACAGGAATACCTGGGCAGCTTGAGGAGAAAGAAACAGGTGTAGGACTCTGGTAGGAAGTGGTCCGGAGGGTTGTACTTATCCAGCACCTAGAACACAACGAAAGATCAACATGAAAACATGAATAAAAAAAGAAGCTTTTATTTAACATTTCTTTAACCAGGGTGTCCCAGGTTGCCGTGGTACACCTGGTATACACTAACAGTCTGGCAACAGGACTAATTAGTGTTACATGGTAGAGACGAATGATGTTTGATTCACAACGCTCGCGGATCAAATGTTACAGATTCACAGACAAGCATTTTTTTTTTGCCAAAAAATGAACAGATACTCGAAATAATGATTTCTTAACTAAATATTAAATTAACATTAGTGAAAAAGAGTGACTGGCTCACATATATCTATTTAAGAACATATATATCTAGATACATATGGTTCCTGTATGGTACCAGCCACCTTCCGGAGACACCTGAAACCCCACCTCTTTAAGGAATACCTAGGATAGGATAAAGTAACCCCCCCCCCCCCCCCCCCTTAAAAGATTTAGATGCACTATTGTAAAGTGGCTGTTCCACTGGATGTCATAAGGTGAAAGCACCAATTTGTAAGTCGCTCTGGATAAGAGCGTCTGCTAAATGACTTAAATGTAAATGTAATGTATCTAGATACGTATGGTACCAGTCCATATATCTAGATACATATGGTTCCTGTATGGTACCAGTCCATATATCTAGATACGTATGGTTCCTGTATGGTACCAGTCCATGTATCTAGATACGTATGGTTCCTGTATGGTACCAGTCCATGTGTCTAGATACATATGGTTCCTGTATGGTACCAGTCCATATACGTATGGTTCCTGTATGGTACCAGTCCATGTATCTAGATACGTATGGTTCCTGTATGGTACCAGTCCATGTGTCTAGATACATATGGTTCCTGTATGGTACCAGTCCATATATCTAGATACGTATGGTTCCTGTATGGTACCAGTCCATGTATCTAGATACGTATGGTACCAGTCCATATATCTAGATACGTATGGTACCAGTCCATGTATCTAGATACGTATGGTACCAGTCCATGTATCTAGATACGTATGGTTCCTGTATGGTACCAGTCCATATATCTAGATACGTATGGTACCAGTCCATGTATCTAGATACGTATGGTTCCTGTATGGTACCAGTCCATATATCTAGATACGTATGGTACCAGTCCATGTATCTAGATACGTATGGTTCCTGTATGGTACCAGTCCATATATCTAGATACATATGGTTCCTGTATGGTACCAGTCCATGTATCTAGATACGTATGGTACCAGTCCATATATCTAGATACGTATGGTACCAGTCCATGTATCTAGATACGTATGGTACCAGTCCATGTATCTAGATACGTATGGTTCCTGTATGGTACCAGTCCATATATCTAGATACGTATGGTACCAGTCCATGTATCTAGATACGTATGGTTCCTGTATGGTACCAGTCCATATATCTAGATACGTATGGTACCAGTCCATGTATCTAGATACGTATGGTTCCTGTATGGTACCAGTCCATGTGTCTAGATACATATGGTTCCTGTATGGTACCAGTCCATGTATCTAGATACGTATGGTTCCTGTATGGTACCAGTCCATGTATCTAGATACGTATGGTACCAGTCCATATATCTAGATACATATGGTACCAGTCCATATATCTAGATACGTATGGTACCAGTCCATGTATCTAGATACATATGGTACCAGTCCATGTATCTAGATACGTATGGTACCAGTCCCTATATCTAGATACGTATGGTACCAGTCCATGTATCTAGATACGTATGGTTCCTGTATGGTACCAGTCCATATATCTAGATACATATGGTTCCTGTATGGTACCAGTCCATGTATCTAGATACGTATGGTACCAGTCCATATATCTAGATACGTATGGTACCAGTCCATGTGTCTAGATACATATGGTTCCTGTATGGTACCAGTCCATGTGTCTAGATACATATGGTTCCTGTATGGTACCAGTCCATGTGTCTAGATACGTATGGTTCCTGTATGGTACCAGTCCATGTGTCTAGATACGTATGGTACCAGTCCATATATCTAGATACGTATGGTACCAGTCCATGTATCTAGATACGTATGGTTCCAGTCCATGTGTCTAGATACATATGGTTCCTGTATGGTACCAGTCCATGTGTCTAGATACATATGGTTCCTGTATGGTACCAGTCCATGTGTCTAGATACATATGGTTCCTGTATGGTACCAGTCCATGTGTCTAGATACGTATGGTTCCTGTATGGTACCAGTCCATGTATCTAGATACGTATGGTTCCTGTATGGTACCAGTCCATGTATCTAGATACGTATGGTTCCTGTATGGTACCAGTCCATATATCTAGATACGTATGGTTCCTGTATGGTACCAGTCCATGTATCTAGATACGTATGGTACCAGTCCATATATCTAGATACGTATGGTTCCTGTATGGTACCAGTCCATGTATCTAGATACGTATGGTACCAGTCCATATATCTAGATACGTATGGTTCCTGTATGGTACCAGTCCATGTATCTAGATACGTATGGTACCAGTCCATGTATCTAGATACGTATGGTACCAGTCCATGTATCTAGATACGTATGGTACCAGTCCATATATCTAGATACGTATGGTACCAGTCCATGTATCTAGATACGTATGGTACCAGTCCATGTATCTAGATACGTATGGTACCAGTCCATGTATCTAGATACGTATGGTACCAGTCCATATATCTAGATACGTATGGTTCCTGTATGGTACCAGTCCATATATCTAGATACGTATGGTTCCTGTGTGGTACCAGTCCATGTATCTAGATACGTATGGTTCCTGTATGGTACCAGTCCATGTATCTAGATACGTATGGTACCAGTCCATGTATCTAGATACGTATGGTACCAGTCCATATATCTAGATACGTATGGTACCTGTATGGTACCAGTCCATGTGTCTAGATACGTATGGTTCCTGTATGGTACCAGTCCATGTATCTAGATACGTATGGTTCCTGTATGGTACCAGTCCATGTGTCTAGATACGTATGGTTCCTGTATGGTACCAGTCCATGTGTCTAGATACGTATGGTTCCTGTGTGGTACCAGTCCATGTGTCTAGATACGTATGGTTCCTGTATGGTACCAGTCCATGTGTCTAGATACGTATGGTTCCTGTGTGGTACCAGTCCATGTATCTAGATACGTATGGTTCCTGTATGGTACCAGTCCATGTATCTAGATACGTATGGTACCAGTCCATGTATCTAGATACGTATGGTACCAGTCCATATATCTAGATACGTATGGTACCAGTCCATGTATCTAGATAGGTATGGTACCAGTCCATGTATCTAGATACGTATGGTACCAGTCCATGTATCTAGATACATATGGTTCCTGTATGGTACCAGTCCATATATCTAGATACGTATGGTACCAGTCCATGTATCTAGATACGTATGGTTCCTGTATGGTACCAGTCCATGTGTCTAGATACGTATGGTTCCTGTATGGTACCAGTTCATGTATCTAGATACGTATGGTACCAGTCCATGTATCTAGATACGTATGGTTCCTGTATGGTACCAGTCCATGTATCTAGATACGTATGGTACCAGTCCATGTATCTAGATAGGTATGGTACCAGTCCATGTATCTAGATACGTATGGTACCAGTCCATGTATCTAGATACATATGGTTCCTGTATGGTACCAGTCCATATATCTAGATACGTATGGTACCAGTCCATGTATCTAGATACGTATGGTACCAGTCCATGTATCTAGATACGTATGGTTCCTGTATGGTACCAGTCCATGTGTCTAGATACGTATGGTTCCTGTATGGTACCAGTTCATGTATCTAGATACGTATGGTACCAGTCCATGTATCTAGATACGTATGGTTCCTGTATGGTACCAGTCCATGTATCTAGATACGTATGGTACCAGTCCATGTATCTAGATACATATGGTTCCTGTATGGTACCAGTCCATATATCTAGATACGTATGGTACCAGTCCATGTATCTAGATACGTATGGTACCAGTCCATGTATCTAGATACGTATGGTTCCTGTATGGTACCAGTCCATGTGTCTAGATACGTATGGTTCCTGTATGGTACCAGTCCATGTATCTAGATACGTATGGTACCAGTCCATGTATCTAGATACGTATGGTTCCTGTATGGTACCAGTCCATGTGTCTAGATACGTATGGTTCCTGTATGGTACCAGTCCATGTATCTAGATACGTATGGTACCAGTCCATATATCTAGATACGTATGGTTCCTGTATGGTACCAGTCCATATATCTAGATACGTATGGTACCAGTCCATGTATCTAGATACGTATGGTACCAGTCCATGTATCTAGATACGTATGGTACCAGTCCATGTATCTAGATACGTATGGTACCAGTCCATGTGTCTAGATACGTATGGTTCCTGTATGGTACCAGTCCATGTATCTAGATACGTATGGTACCAGTCCATGTATCTAGATACGTATGGTACCAGTCCATGTATCTAGATACATATGGTTCCTGTATGGTACCAGTCCATATATCTAGATACGTATGGTTCCTGTATGGTACCAGTCCATATATCTAGATACGTATGGTACCAGTCCATGTATCTAGATACATATGGTTCCTGTATGGTACCAGTCCATATATCTAGATACGTATGGTTCCTGTATGGTACCAGTCCATGTATCTAGATACGTATGGTACCAGTCCATGTATCTAGATACGTATGGTTCCTGTATGGTACCAGTCCATGTATCTAGATACGTATGGTTCCTGTATGGTACCAGTCCATGTGTCTAGATACGTATGGTTCCTGTATGGTACCAGTCCATGTATCTAGATACGTATGGTACCAGTCCATGTATCTAGATACGTATGGTACCAGTCCATGTATCTAGATACGTATGGTTCCTGTATGGTACCAGTCCATGTATCTAGATACGTATGGTACCAGTCCATATATCTAGATACGTATGGTACCAGTCCATATATCTAGATACGTATGGTACCAGTCCATGTATCTAGATACGTATGGTACCAGTCCATATATCTAGATACATATGGTTCCTGTATGGTACCAGTCCATGTATCTAGATACGTATGGTACCAGTCCATGTGTCTAGATACGTATGGTTCCTGTATGGTACCAGTCCATATATCTAGATACGTATGGTTCCTGTATGGTACCAGTCCATGTATCTAGATACGTATGGTTCCTGTATGGTACCAGTCCATGTATCTAGATACGTATGGTTCCTGTATGGTACCAGTCCATGTGTCTAGATACGTATGGTTCCTGTATGGTACCAGTCCATGTATCTAGATACGTATGGTTCCTGTATGGTACCAGTCCATGTATCTAGATACGTATGGTACCAGTCCATGTATCTAGATACGTATGGTACCAGTCCATGTATCTAGATACGTATGGTACCAGTCCATGTATCTAGATACGTATGGTTCCTGTATGGTACCAGTCCATATATCTAGATACGTATGGTACCAGTCCATATATCTAGATACGTATGGTACCAGTCCATGTATCTAGATACGTATGGTACCAGTCCATATATCTAGATACATATGGTTCCTGTATGGTACCAGTCCATATATCTAGATACGTATGGTTCCTGTATGGTACCAGTCCATATATCTAGATACATATGGTACCAGTCCATATATCTAGATACGTATGGTACCAGTCCATGTGTCTAGATACATATGGTTCCTGTATGGTACCAGTCCATGTGTCTAGATACGTATGGTTCCTGTATGGTACCAGTCCATGTATCTAGATACGTATGGTACCAGTCCATGTGTCCAGATACGTATGGTTCCTGTATGGTACCAGTCCATGTATCTAGATACGTATGGTTCCTGTATGGTACCAGTCCATGTATCTAGATACGTATGGTACCAGTCCATGTATCTAGATACGTATGGTACCAGTCCATGTATCTAGATACGTATGGTTCCTGTATGGTACCAGTCCATGTGTCTAGATACGTATGGTTCCTGTATGGTACCAGTCCATGTGTCTAGATACGTATGGTTCCTGTGTGGTACCAGTCCATGTGTCTAGATACGTATGGTTCCTGTATGGTACCAGTCCATGTGTCTAGATACGTATGGTTCCTGTGTGGGACCAGTCCATGTATCTAGATACGTATGGTTCCTGTATGGTACCAGTCCATGTATCTAGATACGTATGGTACCAGTCCATGTATCTAGATACGTATGGTACCAGTCCATATATCTAGATACGTATGGTACCAGTCCATGTATCTAGATACGTATGGTACCAGTCCATGTATCTAGATAGGTATGGTACCAGTCCATGTATCTAGATACGTATGGTACCAGTCCATGTATCTAGATACATATGGTTCCTGTATGGTACCAGTCCATATATCTAGATACGTATGGTACCAGTCCATGTATCTAGATACGTATGGTACCAGTCCATGTATCTAGATACGTATGGTTCCTGTATGGTACCAGTCCATGTGTCTAGATACGTATGGTTCCTGTATGGTACCAGTCCATGTATCTAGATACGTATGGTACCAGTCCATGTATCTAGATAGGTATGGTACCAGTCCATGTATCTAGATACGTATGGTACCAGTCCATGTATCTAGATACATATGGTTCCTGTATGGTACCAGTCCATATATCTAGATACGTATGGTACCAGTCCATGTATCTAGATACGTATGGTACCAGTCCATGTATCTAGATACGTATGGTTCCTGTATGGTACCAGTCCATGTGTCTAGATACGTATGGTTCCTGTATGGTACCAGTTCATGTATCTAGATACGTATGGTACCAGTCCATGTATCTAGATACGTATGGTTCCTGTATGGTACCAGTCCATGTATCTAGATACATATGGTTCCTGTATGGTACCAGTCCATATATCTAGATACGTATGGTACCAGTCCATGTATCTAGATACGTATGGTACCAGTCCATGTATCTAGATACGTATGGTTCCTGTATGGTACCAGTCCATGTGTCTAGATACGTATGGTTCCTGTATGGTACCAGTCCATGTATCTAGATACGTATGGTACCAGTCCATGTATCTAGATACGTATGGTTCCTGTATGGTACCAGTCCATGTGTCTAGATACGTATGGTATGGTCCTCCATGTATCTGGTACCAGTCCATGTATCTAGATACGTATGGTACCAGTCCATATATCTAGATAC